>NW_006787175.1:120231-182533 GCF_000442215.2 Lipotes vexillifer
TGGCTCCTTTAACCCCGTCCTGTCTGAGCAAAGAACAGACGCCCTCCGGCGACCTACACGCACAGGCGGGGCCAAATCCAAAGCTGAGCCCCTGGGAGCTGTGAGAACAAAGAAGAGAAAGGGAAATCTCTCCCAGCAGCCGTAGAAGCAGCGTATTAAAGCTCCACAATCAACTTGATGTACCCTGCATCTGTGGAATACATGAATAGACAACGAATCATCCCGAATTAAGGAGGCGGACTTTAAGAGCAAGATTTATTATTCTTTCCCCTTTTCTTTTTTTTGTGTGTATGTGTATGCTTTTGTGTGAGATTTTGTCTCTATAGCTTTGCTTCGCCCATTTGTCCGAGGGTTCTATCTGTCTGTCTTTTTTTTTTTCTTAATAATTACTCTTTATTTTAATAACCTTATTTTATTTTACTTTATCTTCATTCTTTCTTTCCTTCCTTCCCTCCTTTAGACAACGAATCATACCAAATTGAGGAGGTGGACTTTAAGAGCAAGATTTATGATTTTTTCCTCTTTTCCTCTTTTTGTGAGTGTGTATGTGTATGCTTCTGTGTGAGATTTTGTCTCTATAGCTTTGCTTCCACCATTTGTCCGAGGGTTCTATCTGTCTGTCTTTTTTTTTCTTAATAATTACTCTTTATTTTAATAACCTTATTTTATTTTACTTTATCTTCGTCCTTTCTTTCCTTCCTTCCCTCCTTTAGACAACGAATCATACAAAATTGAGGAGGTGGACTTTGAGAGGAAGATTTATGATTTTTTCCTCTTTTTGTGAGTGTGTATGTGTATGCTTCTGTGTGAGATTTTGTCTCTATAGCTTTGCTTCCACCATTTGTTCCAGGGTTCTATCTATCCGTTATTTTGTTTTTTGGTTTTTTTTCCTCTTAATAATTATTATTTTTATTTTAACAACTTTATTATATTTTAACTTACTTTATTTTATTTTACTTTATCTTCTTTCTCTCTCTTTTTTCTTCCTTCCCTCCTTCCTTCCTGGCTCCCTCCCTCCCTCCTTTCTTTCTTTGTTTCTACTTCTACTAATTCTTTCTTTCTACATGTTCTCCCTTTTCTTATGAGCCGTGCGGATGAAAGGCTCTTGGCGCTGCAGCCAGGAGTTAGTGCTGTGCCTCTGAGGTGGGAGAGCCAACTTCAGGACACTGGTCCACAAGAGACCTCACAGCTGCACATAATATCAAATGGAGAAAATCTCCCAGTGAACTCCATCTCAACACCAGCACACAGCTTCACTCAACAACCAGTAAGCTACAGTGCTGGACATCCTATGCCAAACAACAAGCAAGAAAGGAACACAACCCCACCCATTAGCAGAGAGGCTGCCCAAAATCATAATAAGTTGACAGACACCTCAAAACACACCACCAGACGTGGACTTGCCCACCAGAAAGACAAGATCCAGCCTCATACACAAGAAAACAGGCACTAGTCCCCTCCACCAGGAAGCCTACACAACTCACTGAACTAACCTTAGCCACTGGGGACAGACACCAAAAACAACAGGAACTACGAACCTGCAGCCTGCAAAAAGGAGACTCCAAACACAGTAAAATAAGCAAAATGAAAAGACAGAAAAACACACAGCAGATGAAGGAGCAAGATAAAAACGCAACAGACCTAACAAATGAAGAGGAAATAGGCAGTCTACCTGAAAAAGCATTCAGAATAACGATAGTAAAGATGATCCAAAATCTTGGAAATAGAATGGACAAAATGAAAGAAACCTTTAACAAGGACCTAGAAGAAATAAAGATGAAACAGACAATGATGAACAACACAATAAATGAAATGAAAAATACTCTAGATGGGATCAATAGCAGAATAAATGAGGCAGAAGAACGGATAAGTGACCTGGAAGATAAAATAGTGGAAATAACTACTGCAGAGCAGAATAAAGAAAAAAGAATGAAAAGAACTGAGGACAGTCTCAGAGACCTCTGGGACAACATTAAATGCACCAACATTCGAATTATAGGGGTTCCAGAAGAAGAAGAGAAAAAGAAAGGGACTGAGAAAATATTTGAAGAGATTATAGTTGAAAACTTCCCTAATATGGGAAAGGAAATAGTTAATCAAGTCCAGGAAGCACAGAGAGTCCCATACAGGATAAATTCAAGGAGAAATACGCCAAGACACATATTAATCAAACTGTCAAAAACTAAATACAAAGAAAGCATATTAAAAGCAGCAAGGGAAAAACAACAAATAACACACAAGGGAATCCCCATAAGGTTAACAGCTGATCTCTCAGCAGAAACTCTACAAGCCAGAAGGGAGTGGCAGGACATACTGAAAGTGATGAAGGAGAAAAACCTGCAACCAAGATTACTCTACCCAGCAAGGATCTCATTCAGATTTGATGGAGAAATTAAAACCTTTACAGACAAGCAAAAGCTGAGAGAGTTCAGCACCACCAAACCAGCTTTACAACAAATGCTAAAGGAACTTCTCTAGACAAAAACACAAGAGAAGGAAAAGTCCTATAATAACGAACCCAAAACAATTTAGAAAATGGGAATAGGAACATACATATCGATAATTACCTTAAATGTAAATGGACTAAATGCTCCCACCAAAAGACACAGATTGGCTGAATGGATACAAAAACAAGACCCATATATATGCTGTCTACAAGAGACCCACTTCAGACCTAGAGACACATACAGACTGAAAGTAAGGGGATGGAAAAAGATATTTCATGCAAATGGAAACCAAAAGAAAGCTGGAGTAGCAATTCTCATATCAGACAAAATAGACTTTAAAATAAAGACTATTAGAAGAGACAAAGAAGGACACTACATAATGATCAAGGGATCGATCCAAGAAGAAGATATAACAATTAATATTTATGCACCCAAAATGGGGGGAGCACCTCAATACATAAGGCAAATACTAACAGCCATAAAAGGGGAAATTGATAGTAACACATTCATAGTAGGAGACATTAACACCCCAGTTTCACCAATGGACAGATCATCCAAAATGAAGATAAATGAGGAAACCCAAGCTTTAAATGATACATTAAAAAAGATGGACTTAATTGATATTTATAGGACATTCCATCCAAAAACAACAGAATACACATTTTTCTCTAGTGCTCATGGAACATTCTATAGGATAGATCATATCTTGGGGCACAAATCAAGCCTTGGTAAATTTAAGAAAATTGAAATTCCATCAAGTATCTTTTCTGACCACAATGCTATGAGACTAGATATCAATTGCAGGAAAATATCTGTAAAAAATACAAACACGTGGAGGGTAAACAATACACTACTTAATAACGAAGTGATCACTGAAGAAATCAAAGAGGAAATCAAAAAATACCTAGAAACAAATGACAATGGAGACATGACGACTCAAAATCTATGGGATGCAGCAAAGGCTGTTCTAAGAGGGAAGTTTATAGTAATACAATGCTACCTTAAGAAATAGGAAACATCTCGAATAAACAACCGAACCTTGCACCTAAAGCAATTAGAGAAAGAAGAACAAAAAAAACCTCAAAGTTAGCAGAAGGAAAGAAATCATAAAAATCAGATCAGAAATAAATGAAAAAGAAATGAAGGAAACGATAGCAAAGATCAATAAAACTAAAAGCAGGTTCTTTGAGAAGATAAACAAAATTCATAAACCATTAACCAGATTCATCAAGAAAAAAAGGGAGAAGACTCAATTCAATAGAATTAGAAATGCAAAAGGAGAAGTAACAACTGACACAGCAGAAATAGAAAGGATCATGAGAGATTACTACAAGCAACTCTATGCCAATAAAATGGACAACCTGGAAGAAATGGACAAATTCTTAGAAAGGCACAACCTGCCAAGACTGAATCAGGAAGAAATAGAAAATATGAACAGACCAATCACAAGCACTGAAATTGAAACTGTGATTTAAAATCTTACAATAAACAAAAGTCCAGGACCAGATGGCTTCACAGGCGAATTCTATGAAACATTTTGAGAAGAGCTAACACCTATCCTTCTCAAACTCTTCCAAAATATAGCAGAGGGAGGAACACTCCCAAACTCATTCTACGAGGCCACCACCACCCTGATTCCAAAACCAGACAAGGATGTCACAAATAAAGAAAACTACAGGCCAATATCACTGATGAATATAGATGCAAAAATCCTCAACAAAATACTAGCAAACAGAATGCAACAGCACATTAAATGGATCCTACACCATGATCAAGTGGGGTTTATTCCAGGAATGCAAGGATTCTTCAATATATGCAAATCAATCAACGTGATACACCATATTAACAAATTGAAGGAGAAAAACCATATGATCATCTCAATAGATGCAGAGAAAGCTTTTGACAAAATTCAACACCAATTTATGATAAAAACCCTGCAGAAAGTAGGCATACAGGGAACTTTCCTCAACATAATAAAGGCCATATATGACAAACCCACAGCCAACATTGTTCTCAATGGTGAAAAACTGAAAGCATTTCCACTAAGATCAGGAACAAGACAAGGTTGCCCACTCTCACCACTCTTATTCAACATAGTTTTGGAAGTTTTAGCCACAGCAATCAGAGAAGAAAAGGAAATAAAAGGAATCCAAATCGGAAAAGAAGATGTAAAGATGTCACTATTTGCAGATGACATAAAACTATACATAGAGAATCCTAAAGATGCTACCAGAAAACTACTAGAGCTAATCAATGAATTTGGTAAAGTAGCAGGATACAAAATTAATGCACAGAAATCTCTGGCTTTCCTATACACTAAGGATGAAAAATATGAAAGTGAAATCAAGAAAACACTCCCATTTACCATTGCAACAAAAAGAATAAAATATCTAGGAATAAACCTACCTAAGGAGACAAAAGACCTGTATGCAGAAAATTATAAGACACTGATGAAAGAAATTAAAGATGATACAAACAGATGGAGAGATATACCATGTTCTTGGATTGGAAGAATCAACATTGTGAAAATGACTCTACTTCCCAAAGCAATCTATAGATTCAATGCAATCCCTATCAAACTACCACTGGCATTTTTCACAGAACTAGAACAAAAAATTTCACAATTTGTATGGAAACACAAAAGACCCCGAATAGACAAAGCAATCCTGAGAACGAAAAACGGAGCTGGAGGAATCAGGCTTCCTGTCTTCAGACTATACTACAAAGCTACAGTAATCAAGAGAGTATGGTACTGGCACAAAACAGAAATATAGATCAATGGAATAGGATAGAAAGCCCAGAGATAAACCCACGCACATATGGTCACCTTATCTTTGATAAATGAGGCAGGAATGTACAGTGGAGAAAGGAAAGCCTGTTCAATAAGTGGTGTTGGGAAAACTGGATAGCTACATATAAAAGTATGAGATCACTCCCTAACACCATATACAAAAATAAGCTCAAAATGGATTAAAGACCTAAATGTAAGGCCAGAAACTATCAAACTCTTAGAGGAAAACATAGGCAGGACACTCTATGACATAAATCACAGCAAGGTCCTTTTTGACCCACCTCCTAGAGAAATGGAAATAAGACCAAAAACACACAAATGGGACGTAATGAAACTTCAAAGCTTTTGCACAGCAAAGGAAACCATAAACAATACCAAAAGACAACCCTCAGAAAGGGAGAAAATATTTGCAAGTGAAGCAACTGACAAAGGATTAATTTCCAAAATTTACAAGCAGCACATGCAGCTCAATAACAAAAAAACAAACAACTGAATCCAAAAATGGTCAGAAGACCTAAATAGACATTTCTCCCAAGAAGATATACAGACTGCCAACAAACACATGAAAGAATGCCCAACATCATTAATCATTAGAGAAATGCAAATCAAAACTACAATGAGATATCATCTCACACCAGTCAGAATGGCCATCATCAAAAAATCTAGAAACAATAAATGCTGGAGAGGGTGTGGAGAAAAGGGAACACTATTTCACTGCTGGTGGGAATGTGACTTTGTACAGCCACTATGGAGAACAGTATGGAGGTTCCTTAAAAAACTACAAATAGAACTACCATATGACCCAGCAATCCCACTACTGGGCATGTACCCTGAGAAAACCATAATTCAAAAAGATTCACGTACCAAAATATTCATTGCAGCTCTATTTACAATAGCCTGGAGATGGAAACAACCTAAGCGTCCATCATCAGATGAATGGATAAAGAAGATGTGGCACATATATACAATGGAATATTACTCAGCCATAAAAAGAAATGAAATTGAGCTATTTGTAATGAGGTGGATAGACCCAGAGTCTGTTATACAGAGTGAAGTAAGTCAGAAAGCAAAAGACAAATACCGTATGCTAACACATATATATGGAATTTAAGAAAAAAAATGTTATGAAGAACCTAGGGGTAAGATAGGAATAAAGACACAGACCTACTGGAAAACGGACTTGAGGATATGGGGAGGGTGAAGGGTGAGCTGTGACAAAGCGAGAGAGAGGCATGGACATATATACACTACAAAACAAGGTAGATAGCTAGTGGGAAGCAGCCACATAGCACAGGGATATCACCTCGGTGCTTGGTGACCGCCTGGAGGGGTGGGATAGGGAGGGTGGGAGGGAGGAAGATGCAAGAGGGAAGAGATATGGGAACATATGTATATGTATAACTGATTCCCTTTGTTATAAAGCAGAAACTAACACACCATTGTAAGGCAATTATACCCCAATAAAGATGTTAAAAAAAAAGTGACAATAAAAGATTTCAAATTTAAATATAAATCTGGATAAATTTTATCTCTTTTAACAATAGTACCCTATTCTCTTAAGAAATCAAGGGTGTGATAAAGGCAACCTGAAACATGGGATATTATTTTGAATAAGCCACATAATCTTTATTTTAGATTACTCAAAAAGTAATGAAAAAATTTTTACAATCTCCTATTAAAAACAGACCTGCAGTCTAAGAAACTTTGTCACTTTAACAGAGAGAAAATCAAACTCTCAGTTTGTATCAATACATTATTGGGCTCATTTAAAAATGAGGCTTATAAACATACACATTTAATTTTAGCTAGCTTTGATCTCACAACATAATATGCCTTTCAAGAACTGTTTGTTAACAGATCCAAATATTTTTAGTCTCTCTGCACCATATAAAATTAAGAAGCCAAAATTACATAAAATTCAGCATATGGTTAATGAATGTTTCAGTACATTATCTTATTTTGAAATTATTTAGATATTAAATGGATATATATTACTTAACTTTGCATAAATGTAAATTTACAAGTTTCCAAATATATTTTGGAGACTATTTTCAGGAAGACATATTACAAAACACGATTATTATTGAAATAAAGTTTGTCCAAACAATGACTCAATTTTATTTAATTTAAATTTATAATTTGTGTAATCTTAAACATCTACTGCATATAATATTAATTTATTTGACTAGTAAACCCAAGTAGAATAGAAATGTATGCTTGCATTGTTCCCAACTCTGAAGATATATCTGCATTATTAAGTCAACGATATCAAAATAGTCTTATTTACCAAAGACTTAGCCATCCCATGTAAATTTGGACAACCTTTGAGTTGGTTCTTATATTTCTGGGAATTTAGGAGGATTTAATATATAAATGCTTATTTCTCTCTAAATCAATTAGGATAGAATTCCTTTAAGGAATTTTTTAGATTAATGAGTTAATACCATCAGGATAGAGGGGAAAAATACACACACACACACACACACACACACACACATTCACAAAGACACAAGTAGAGACCTTATGGTTTTATTTTTAAAACTTTAGTCATGAGTCAGGCATAAATATAATAATAAAAAACTCACTAATTTATAGAATTGGTTTATTTTTTTCCTCCATTTTATATCTTTTATTGGCAATGAACTTACGGCAAATGGTTTAAAGTTAAACTGTTCAATATGAGGGCTAAAGCATTTTACAACAATATTTATCTAAGGAATTTTGAGATTTTCTTTGCTTTGATGTGTAATCTTATAGAGGCTGTGTACTACATTTGAGGCAAGAGACTGTGGTGATATCAAGTAGTTCTCTGGATATCTCCAAAGCCTCATCTAAGTGGATAAAATATCTAGTCTGTTTCCAGTTAGTCTTTTTGTTTTCTTTTCAGCCCCAGGAAGTTGCTTTTGGGGGTCTCTGAATCACTGAGAGCCCCCAGTGGGGCAGGGGCCTAAAGTTCCAGTGAATATAGAGAATTGAGGAGCTGGAGTTAGAAAGGTCTGGACAGAGTAAACGGAAGTGTGGCAGAGGTAAGTCTTGAAGGAAGATGTGGCAGGATACCAAGGAGCTGAAGGGAAGGTGGAAGATGGTAAGAGGGGGTCATGGGAAGCTAGGCCTTTGAGAAGTCAAAGAAACCATTAAGGTTCCGAATTATCCTTAGTAAGTTAATGACACCAGGAGAAGTAGTGGAGAGAGTTAGTGATGTGGTGGCATATTGCCAGCTGGAGTCTGAGACAGGGGATTTGTCAACCAAGAAGTTCCCATTGGATTAAGAGATACACAACACACTATTATATAAAAAATAGATAAACAACAAGGACCTACTACTACTATATAGCATAGAGCACAGGGAACTATATTCAATATCTTGTAATAACCTATGATGGAAAACACTCTGAAAAAGAATATATGTATACATTCATCATAACAGCATTGTAAATGTTGTTTGTAAACATTGTAAATTAATTATACTTCGATTTTTAAAAAGTTCCCATTAGAGGACAAGGATCAAATAGAGAGAAAAAAGATGCCTTAAAAAGAGCCAGAATTAAATAGCCAATGGCCATTATCAAAAAGACAAGAGATGACAAATGCTGGAGGGGGTGTGGAGAAAAGCGTGCCCTTGTGCACTGTTGGTGGCAATGTAAATTGGCTATGGAGAACACATGGAGTTTTCCACTATGGAGAACTCTATGGCAGCTCCTCAAAGAAACTAAAAATCTGACTACCTTATGATCTGGCAATTACACTTCCAAGTATTTATCTGAAGAAAATGAAATGATTATCTCAAAAAAAAAACCTGTTCACCCCCATGTTCACCGCAGCATTATTTACGATATCCAAGACACGGAAACAACCTAAGTATCTGCTGTCAGATAAACAGATAAGGAAAGTGTGGGATATAGATATACATACACACAAAGGAATATTATTCAGCCATAAAAATGAGGAAATCCTACCATTTGTGACAACATGGATTGACCTTGAGGATATTATGTTAAGTTAAATAAGTCAGAGAAAGACAAATAATGTATGATGTCACTTGTGGAATACAAAACAAAAGCAAAGGAACTCATAGATCAGAGAAGAAAATGGTGGTTGTCAGAAGTGGGTGGTGGGAGTGGGTGAAATGGGTGAAAGTAGTCAAAAGGTACAAACTTCCAGTTATAAGATAAATAAGTCCTGGGGATGTAACATACAGCATGATGACTATAGTTAACAATAACTGTATTGAATATCTGAAAATGGCTGAGAGTAAACCTTAAAAGTTCTCATTACAGTAAAAAAAATTTTAACTATTTGTGGTGATGGATGTTAACAAAGCATGTGATGGTATATATATCTTATTATGCTGTACATCTAAGACTAATACAATATTATATGTCAATTATATCTCAGTTTTAAAAAGAGCCAGGGAAATCTTTTTTTTCCTAGTGCAGGATTCTGGGAATGACCCCCTACTCAAAACAAGGAGCCAGCAAGGACTTCCATTCCAGCACACACAAGAAGTCTGATACTCTAACCTCAACCCAGAGAGTGTGAGTGTACTCAGAATTGTAAGAATCAAAACCATGATTCAACAGACATCTGTCTGGAGCACTGGGTCAGGAGCATGGACTCACCACCAGATACCAAAACAGGCAAGAGGAATGGAGATCAAAGGTTTCTACAGAGATAAGAGGTCTGTCATGTTGGACCGTCTAGTGGTGCCTCTGATCCAGATCCCAGCCATGGAGACAGATTAGCTGTCAAAGATAAACAAACCTGACTCCAGTTAAAGGGGTAAGCACAGATTTTCATCAGAAGAATACTGCTGTCACAGGGAAAAGGCGCAGTGTGAACTGAACTCCACTTCTGTTTGCTCGGAGGTGACTGAGCATTTTCAAGGAAGAACAAGGGAAAAGGGAGAGGGGGTGCAGGGAGGGGGCATTCAGTAGAGTCAGGAAAATGGAGAGTTACAGAAAGTGGGGAAGGAGTGCTGTTCCCTGTAACCCATCTGGGTTTGTTAACCAGCACTTATCAAACTTAGGCTCCCACAGAGATAGGGGCCTATCTCCAGGAGTGGGATGCAACAAACAGTAAATT
This sequence comes from Lipotes vexillifer, assembly GCF_000442215.2. Taxonomy (NCBI): domain Eukaryota; kingdom Metazoa; phylum Chordata; class Mammalia; order Artiodactyla; family Lipotidae; genus Lipotes; species Lipotes vexillifer. Next base: position 130,552 of record NW_006787175.1, read on the forward strand.
CTTTTAGCTGAGTTTTCTCAGGCCAGCACTTTAATGGGAGTGGGAAGGGTCCAGGGTTAACCTAGAGAGGCAGCCTGGCTGTTAGAAACCGTTTTTTTCAATTCTTTATAGGCCTAGGCTGAGGCTTAGTCTAGAGGAGAGCTCAGAGGGGCCTGGCTAGAGTTCTGTCAGAGAGAATCTTTGTTAGCAATATGCCAACAAAGAAAGGTGTGGGGGGAGGGACTGAGGAAGGGCGGGAGGAAGGAAGAAAAAAACCTGAAACTGAGAATGATTAAACAAAGCTAAAGTAAATACTGTTTACCCTTGATAGACAAAGTATTAATAATCTACCAGTATTAGATTTGGCGAACTATTGCTACATCGCCCCATCAAAGAGCTCATGAAGAGAACGCAGCCCGGAAGCGCTCTGCAAGAAAATCACAAGGCTTGTGTCTGGAAATCAAAGAGCCTCTAAGAGAACAGACGCACAGCGCGATCCAGGAGCCAGAGAGAAGGGGCCTGTAAAAGCCCGTCCACCGCCAGACTGGGGCACCTGCGCGGCCCCTGCCGACCTCACCTGTCTCGTTCTCAGTTAGATCCCTCCTGTCCGCGGCTGTGGACCAGCTTCGGCCTCAGTTTCCTGTCAAGGCTGCTCTTGGGTCCCGCGTGTGGACGCCAGATGGCGCTGTGAGCGGTCAGCTCCGAACCTTAGGACTAATGCATCCATCCCGCCTACACGTGCAAAATGACCTAGGGGACAGCAGCCTGCACTCGGGTGGGTCGGTGAGGGCGTGAGGGTGGAGACAGACAGGTGAACAGGGCACTCAAGGTCCCTGCCGGCCCGTGAAACTGAGAACTCACTCTGTCCCCTCCACTCTTGCTCCTCTTCAGGCTCAGAACCCCTCCTGGTAATATCCAGGGGTCTCCCCAGCAGACAGGGACCATCCACATTTCTTATGATTGCCTTTCCTACAGGAAGACTTCATGGGCCTGGGGTAACTGTCAAGGAACAAGACCCAGACCTTCAAAATTCCTCAACACGCAGGTGTTCCTCAGTGGGCTGCAGCTGCCTCACTTCCTGACCTTCCTCCCTCTCTCACCTGCCCAGTCCCACCAAGCTCTGCCTTTCCTGCCCCTGACATCTTCACAAGTAACTGTGCCCAGCGTGTCCTCAGATGCATTGGCCTCCTTACCTGCCCTTGCCTGTGGCAAAGACACAGTTTTTTTCTCTCTCCTCCCTGCCCCCAGTTTGCCTCACTGCTCCTCATGAGAGCATTTCCTCAGATGTGCTCTCCTAGACTCCTTCCTGTGCATCCCATTCCAGGTCTGATTCCTGGCCTCGGATTTCCCAAGCACAGCTCACTACCCACAGTTTAGTTTTCTGAATCCCCACTGGAATGAAATCTCAGAGAACAGGGAATTTATCTGTGAATTCTCCAAGACCCTCTCACATGTAGTGGACACAAAGTGACAGAGAAGAGTCTCATTTCATTGAAATTCAAAACCAAATAAGCCTATTTCAGTCTCACATCTCTCACCTCTAGTCTTGCTGCATTCTCTATAACATAGCCCCAGTTTCTGCAAGTATGAACAGGATTTGAATCTGAGTATGCTCCCTGGGGAGTCAGCAGTGCAGGGTGAGATTCCTGCTCCTTCCCAAGCCACCACCCTATTAATAAATCACTGTAACATACAAGGCTCCTTTTCACCTCCTTTAAACCCATTCTTTCTTTCTGGGTGGGGAATCTCACCTTGCTGAATCCAAGATAACTATACATTCTCCAAGGATCAGATCAGAAATTGGTGCTCCTTTTATAAACCATTACAAACATCAATTTTGTTTCATCCATTTTGATATGCACATCTTCTTACATTTTCCATCCTAGAGGGAAAAAAAAAACTATATAATTAATGGCATCTGACAGAGCATACTGTCATTTCATATACACACATAAACTTGTCTGAAAACCTTCTGTTGACATTTTCTGGTAAGATCACCAGCATAACGTTTAGCAGAGCTGGTTCCAGTGTCTTGGAGGGAAGTCTTACGGAGAAAGAAGGCATGTTTTTCATTAAGAAATGTCACATTACCATCTCAGGTAACAATATTACATGGAACATCATGGATATTGATGGTTCTGAGTTTAAACTTGATTCTGAAGATTTGGATGCAGACTGTGAAGATACTTATGGGACCCTAACTAATTAGTTTCTTTTGTATATATAAATAAGTATAATAGGATATTTATATATCTTATATATAGATAAGTATATAGGACGCATTTCTGTATAATTTTCAAAGGATTCTTTCAACAAGTACAAGCTAAGGATTATAAGCATTAAGCTATAATGCAATTCGGCACTTTTCTTTCATTAAGCTGAATCTTAAATTGATGATTCTTTGATTTGATTACATATGCTAAGTCCCATCCTTTTGCACTCAAAGGGAAACAGTGAAAATTCTAACTTTGACATTCCTTTATATTACAACTGCCAGTTTTCTTGTCTGTCTTATTTTGTGGATTTTATTTGAATTATTTTTTACCTAAATACTATCAATAAAAAACCTAAAGTTTGGTGTACAAAAATCTTTCAGTCAAGGTTTGCAGAAGAATCATAAATTTGGGGGGAAATTAATTTTTTAAAGATGGAAAATTCTAAGGAGCTTCTACCTGAAATTTTGGAATACGTTAGCATGTTGTGAGTGACTGTGCTCCTGAGCACTCAACGCAATGGAAAGAACATGGCCACTTAAGCACTCCATGAAGTAAAATAACAAAGGGTAATGGATCCTAAAACTTCCAAGTACTGGAAAATGTTAAATTAGAATCCCAGGAAAAACTGTTTAATATATCAATACCAATTTTGACTAGATCAGGTGAAGCAGGAACACATTATCATTCTTGGTGATAACAAAATTTCATAAATTTCAATAATTCATATTAAGAAAATTACATAAAAGTAGGAAAATGATTATAATCTTTTAGTCTTTTATGAAGGAGTGAAATAGATAATTATTCTAGTAATGCTTCAAACACCAAAAGCCTATTTTTGTGCCACAAACTTGGTGATAAAGGTGATATAAATCTTGAATTCATAGATTGTTGAATCTGAGCTACCGCATCAGCTCTACCCACATTAAAACAATTGTTTCGAGCTTCCCTGGTGGCACAGTGGTTGAGAGTCCGCCTGCTGATGCAGGGGACACGGGTTCATGCCCCGGTCCGGGAAGATCCCACATGCCGCGGAGCGGCTGGGCCCGTGAGCCATGGCCGCTGAGCCTGCGCGTCCGGAGCCTGTGCTCCGCAATGGGAGAGGCCACAACAGTGAGAGGCCCGCGTACCGCAAAAAACAAAACAAAACAAAACAAAACAAACCCACAATTGTTCCATAAATCATTATATGATGCATATACATATGAATATGTATATATGTATATTTTAAAATAGTTCTGGACTCTGCTGTAGGACATAGCGACAAAGTTGTGACCAAAAAAGAATTACCTGTAGTCGAATCTCTTCTAATACATATTCAGTGTCTACTGTTTTTCCAGGTACTTGTGCATAGCTGTGTAAATCCTCTACTCTTGGTGTTTCTGTCGAAAAAGGTGTCCACTCAGAGATAAGTCAGACAGAGAATGACAAATACTGATGATACCACTTGTATGTGGAATCTAAAAAAAAGCCAGAACTCATAGAAACAGAGAGTAGAGTAGTGCTTCCCAGGTTCTGGAGGGTGGGGGGAATAGGGAGATGTTGGTCAAAGGACACAAACTTACAGTAAGAAGATGAATAAGTTCTGAGGATATAATATGCAACACAGTGATTAACAATACTGTATTGTATACTTAAAAGTTGCTACGAAACTAGATCTTAAATGTTCTCACAATGAAAAAGAAATGATAATTATGTGATGTGATGGAGGTGTTAACTAAAACTATGACTATAATCATACTGCAGTCTATAAATATATTAAATCAACAGTTGTACACCTTAAGCTTATGCAATGTGATATTTCGATTATATCTCAATTAAAAATTAAGATTAATTTTACATCCCCCTCCACAAACTGTTTGGAAGTAAGTTTGAAAGAGATGCTCCTGTGCCTCTTAAATCCACAGTCAGCCAAAGTCAGGCACCAAGTTGCAGGCACATCCTCTGTGCTTCCTGGCACCAAACAGGACTCTAAACAGAACTGCAGGAGTTTCTGTAATTGCTTCTGTTTGCCCTCTTCCAATTTTACTAAGGATGCACCCAGAGTTCTGTGGGCCATTAAAACCTACCTAGACCATTCCTCCTCCCAATGGAATGGAGCATGGCCTTTATGAGGTACAAATTTCCTCGATTCAAGATCAGGGTGGAAACACTGTTTTTGCTGCCAACATCTTGACTTTTTGTCCTCGATAAGCTGAGGTCTCGTTTTTTTCTTAGAGGATTCTGGCCTCCAAGTAAGCACCATATCGGACATTCTTCTCTGTATTTAGAGTCTACCAAAGGAGATTCTTGCCTATGGTTCAATGCAAGCCCTAACTACAGGACCTATTATAGTATGTGGACTGACCCTCAGGGTCAGAGCCAAAGTTAGAGTTAACATAAAACCTCAGTATGTGGCCATGGAATGCATCCAGGGATCAAAGGAGAAGGTAAACCAGAGAAAAGACTTTTAAAGGGCCAGTAGCCATCTCAAGTGCTTTGAGATGGCAATGATACTTAACGCTTAAAAGCTGGTTTGGGGGCTTCCCTGGTGGCAGTGGTTGAGAGTCCGCCTGCCAATGCAGGGGATACGGGTTCGTGCCCCGGTCCGGGAAGATCCCACATGCGGCGGAGTGGCTAGGCCTGTGAGCCATGGCTGCTGAGCCTGCGCGTCCGGAGCCTGTGCCCCAGGAGCCTGTGCCCCACAATGGGAGAGGCCACAACAGTGAGAGGCCCGCATACCGCAAAAAAAAAAAAAAAAAAAAAAATGGGTTTGATGATTTGATTGCATCACTTCATATTTCTGTCCTGCAAGTTAGGGCAGGGTCCCCGGCAAGAGATTTGGCCACATGTGGTCTCAGTTTAATGATCTCTAACATGTAGAAAATAACTGTACTGTAGGGATATTTTGAGATCGAAAACAATAAATGCGTGTGAGAAATAACTAAAATTATTGCTAACATTCACTGAGCTCCTTTTAGGTATCCAATCTGTTCAAAGCTGTTCTTATAAACTGTGTCAGGGTACAGTTAATGTGTGCCATGGCTTTGACTGAACATCACTGGCTCTCTCTTGAAGAAAACACTAAACCCCTTTATGGAAGCCAGGATTCAACTTTCAGGAATGAGAGTGGGGCAGGGCCAATTCTTACCTTGATAAATTGCCCCACAAGACTGACACCCATGTGTGCATTTGACTGGAATCCCAATTCCCTTCATCAAAGCACCCTCCAGAATTGGAGTAAGAGGATAAACACTAGCCACCGAGGAGGCAGAAATGGGAATCAGATGGATGCAGGGTCCATGAAGACATTCTTAAGCTTCCTGAGAGTCCTGGCCTGCTTGCCCTGGGATTTTACCATGCATATGAAAAATAAACTAATTGCTTCTGTATGCAACTGTAGTAAAGTATTATTTATACCTTGATACTTAAAGCATAACCATGCAATACCTGGGCAACACTCTTAAAGCAATAATCCACAAGAAGTATCCTCAAAGTATTTCCCCATCATTCTCTCCTCTCCTCAGCCTCTGCTCTCTCCTCTGGTTACTTGTCCACCTGTGGATGAGGTGGAGAACTGACCCAATGTTGCAGACAGGTGAAAGAGGCTCAGGTAAGAAAAACAGAGGGTAAAAAAATAGCTAATAAAAGCAAAATGGTCAAATTATTCAAAAGTTATAAATCAGGTAATACATGTTTTATAATTATGAAAATGTTTCTGAGTCTATCTAGTAAAATGAGTCAAAGATAATTATGCCATATTATGCTATTAGAAGATTTAAAAAGCAATTTGGCAGTATCTAGTAATATTTTAAAAGAACATCTCTGACCCTATTAATTTCCTCTACAAAAATATATACATGGGTTTAGTTATATGTCTAGGGTTGTTTATTTCAACATTGTTTTTTACAGCAAAATACAATAACAACAACAACAATAAACAAACAAAAACATAAATATTGAAATATCAAGGAAAAAAATAGTAAACTGGAAAGGCATTGTGGTCCACCGATAAAATGAAATATATGGAAACATTTAAGAGAACAAAATTTAAAAGCATCCAAAAGCTGTCTACACAATTAGGGGCTACAGAACCTCATGGAATGTATATCCCAGCACAGTGGTGAGGAAGGATGGGCTTTGTGTCATGACCTTAGCACTCTTGTTTCTGGGAATTTGCACCCAAACCTTCCTTTCCTCTTTGTACACATTGTATACTATGTGATACATACATTTACCATGAATATTAATTAAATAATGAAAGACAGTTATAATCAGTACCTGGAATACACAAAGTTCATGACAAATACTAGCAGTAATTAATGTTATTACAATCGTTCAGTATATATCTGTACAATATATCTGTGGTGTATATCTATACAGTCATGAGAAAGAAGGAAATCCTGCCACTTGCAACAACATGGATAAAATTTGAAAGAATATATATGTATATAGGTACATATGCATATATTTATACACCCCATATATATATATGTATATATATACATATATACATATATATATATATATATGTATCTTGGAGATAGATAGATGTCTTCCTCTTCATATAAAGACACCAATACTAATTCTATCATGAAGGTCTCATCCTCAAGACCTAATCTAAACCTAGTTACCTCCCAAATGGCCCACCTCCAAGTACCATTACATTGGGGGATAGGGCTTCAACGTATGTTTTGGGGGGCGGACACAACCATTCAGTGCATAACAATATACTTTACCGTGACTTTTTATACTTTTCAAGGCAATGGAAATCACTTCTTGACTGCTGTATCTGAGGCAGCAGGATCTTCTGCTCAGAACATCTGTGTATCCTCCACACAGAGGACAGATACCATGTGGGTGGCTCAATATTTCAGTTTGCAAAAGCGAGTGAATTGTAGCATCAACCTTCCTTTCCTTATTCAAATCAGAGACACAAGTATACAAAACATGGTTTGATCTGTTTTCAGATTAAAGTTCTTTAGTAGCACCCTGATTTAATGAATGCTGCCTATTGATTTATCCCAATCTCTTTGCTTATTCTACTCACAAATCCATAAATATGACATACAACTTATTTGAAATTCACCAACATATGTGATCCCTTGTTAGCTTAGGTATGTGTGCCTTTGTGTGGGTGGTCAAGGAGTTTTAAAGAAATCCCAATTTCCTTGCCTATAATGAACATCCAAAATTAAGTGTTTAGTGACAACTAGTAGTCTGATGAACAATAATGCATATTGCCCTCTGTGTGTGTGGCTTTATTTATTCTTAGCCCACTCATCACTCTAGATAGAAAAATAAGAGGTCAGGGAAAAATAACCAATATTTATTTAGCCTGTAGTTTGCTTCATTAACATGAAGAAGAAATTAAACACTGTCTCTCTAACCGTTTCCTAAAGCAGACCTGCTACACCGTTGATAAAACATTTCAGGGCTCAGATATTTATGAATTTCAGAGGTTTATGGTATTTTGTTTTGTTTTGTTTTAGCATGAGGGCAAGACAATTACAAAGTATCACTTGAATTGACTAACTTTGTGCAATATCCAGAATCCAGGAGAGGGAATACATACTGGGTGAATCCTAGGAAATCCAGGTCTTCCCTGGAAGCAAGGACTCTGGTTTGCAGATGTGGAGAAGACCCTCTGTCTAAACCCTGGTCTCTATATCATGTTTAATAACCATGCAGTACACCAGGATAAAACACTCAGGTAAATAACAAACAACAGACCTAAAGGTCTTCCCTCCACCATATCTCTTGGGGCCTCAGGTTCATGAAGCTGTGTTCTGAATAGGTACCTGTTTCTAGGCTTTTCCATGAAGGAGAGAGAGTGAGACAGGAGGACAGCTTTGTGAACTACAACAAATATCCACAATAGACCCATCATGCTAATGGGTCTGAGAAAACTGTGCAGATTTAAGGAGTTTATCCATCACCATGATGCAGAGCATTGTCTCTGCATTTAGAAAGATGGGTTTCAGTGTTCCAACTATACCTCTTAAGGTCTTTATGAGCCTGCACCAGTTATTCTAAGAAGTATATGCTTAATGACCTCACTTGTTTAATGGGTAAAGTAATAGAACATGATGTAAATTAAATAAAAGCCTTAAAAGTAGAGTTCTGACACACACTATTGCAACAGAGTTCGGACTACAGTCATTGTCTGTACCAGTATTATGATCACATGTGTATTTACATAAACATAAACACGTGCGTACATGCACACACACACATGCTCATGCATAGTTATACCCTCAAAGACTCCACATACTTTTTAAAAAGCAGAGTACATTTTTATAAAAGAAATACACCACAATTTTGATAGTGGTCACCATGGAAAAGTGAAATCTGAAGAGAATTGGGATATATGCAGATGTTCACTGTCTACACTTGAGACTTTTACAATTCATAACATGAAATGAAAATCAATGAAACAAAATATGTATTCGTGCATCTATGAGTAAGTTATTAAAAGTTTAAGTATTACAGAAGTAAATCAGAAAATATTTCTAAATTTGATTCCTGATATTCTATGTCTTTTTGATTATATTCTGCTTGTTCCTTCTTTTCTACACTTTTCCTACACATTTATAAAAATTCAAAGAATTCCATCTAACTTCCAAAAACAATGAAAGAAAACATATATTATGTCCTGTGTGAGAGAACTGATTAGAGAGAAGAAAAATTACATTTTTGAAGACCATATAGTAATCACAATAATAGTCAAATTTATAGGGTATTGATGAATAGGCTCCAGGAGTACCTTAGTGAGACTACTAGCCTGATCAGTGACAACAGTGTCAGGACGCTCGGGTAGGAACAACTCCAAAGGCACGTGGAGGAATAGAACACCTAATTGTCACTGTCAGTCTGGGGGAAGAGAAGGAAAAACGGGCAAGGAGCACATATAAGGGGCTCAATGAGAAGATGCCAATCAACTTTGCCAATCAACTGACTAGTGTGGAATAGCCCATTCAGGCACAAATATATGCTCAGGAAGTTCTGAATTCAGGCACAAATATATGCTCAGGAAGTTCTGAATTTTAAATTTAGCTCCATGAAAACTGACCTTGCAGTGCAAAGGGTCTGTTTTACAACTGGTTTAAACACATCCATTATATTTATTTCAAAATTTTGCCGGATCAAACAACACATTTTATGTTTAGAATAAAGAAAGCCATACCATGTAAAATTCATGGAAATTTAAAACATAACATGAGACTCCGTGCAAGGTTCCCTGCCCATCTTGATACCCACTAGGTGTACTGCAGTGGAAAATTATAGAAATCCTAAAACAGGAAACACTTACTAAAATCTGTATTTCATATTAAAAGTGGCACTTTAACTAAAAAGTGATACTCAACATTATTTAATTGATAACTATTTGAAAATTTGCTAAGAATACAAATAGATTTAAACAGAATTGAAAGGCATAAATACTAAAATGAAGAACTTGGGTTTCACATAATGTTTTATGAGAAGTATGAATCTGTAAACATAAGTTAAGTGTTCTTTTGGCCAAAATTAAAAATGTGGAACAAGTCGTCTTCAGGGTTGCTTTCGCAGGTAGGTGGGGTAAACACACTCCACCCTGTCTCTCCCACTGAATGTGGCTATAAAAATTTAGTAAACTGTATGGAACAGCTCTTTGAAGACGCTGAAAGTAAATAGTAATGGGGGATCAAGGAAGAACACTGTATTGTGAAGTATTTCTAAATTGATTATGTTTTCTTTTTTTTTCCCTTTTGTGTTATCTCCTGGCATGAACTTAACACATCTAGAAACCTAGAACTGAGCACTGCAGTGCAGATAGAGAGCTACAGGAGAAGCTCTTTAGTTCTACTCTGAGGATTGAAAAGGGAACTTCTAATACTCAGAGAGTGCTCCCCTCCCTCTTTTTTTCTGCAATCTCTCCTTCCCAAACCCTGAGGCTACCCTGTTGTCATGGTGACAGTGGCAGCTAAGGGAGCTCATAACAACAAAACCTAAGATTAGGGGGACATTCCTCTCCTTGGGAAGAGCTGCAGTTCCAAGACTGTGGAGCCAACCATCACTATATTATTCTCTCTCTCTCTCTCTCTCGCCTCTGACCACTTCTATTGAAACATGGTCAAAATCATGGCCAGAGGACTGAAAAGGGAGTCAACAGGAAGCAAATAGTACTGGAAGTTTGTGGAGAGGGAGGAGCTTGAGAAGGGGACTCCCTGCAGTCCTTTAAGAATTCACAGGCTCAAACAAATGGAGGCTAAACAATACACTACTTAATAACGAAGTGATCACTGAAGAAATCAAAGAGGAAATAAAAAAATACCTAGAAACAAATGAAAATGGAGACACGACGACCCAAAACATATGGGATGCAGCAAAAGCAGCTCTAAGAGGGAAGTTTATAGCAATACAATCATACCTTAAGAAACAGGAAACATCTTGAATAAACAACCGAAACTTGCACCTAAAGCAATTAGAGAAAGAAGAATAAAACAACCCCAAAGTTAGCAGAAGGAAAGAAATCATAAAAATCAGATCAGGAATAAATGAAAAAGAAATAAAGGAAATGAAAGCAAACATCAATAAAACTAGAAGCTGATATTTGAGAAGATAAACAAAATTGATAAACCATTAGCCAGACTCATCAAGAAAAAAAGGGAGAAGACTCAAATCAATAGAATTAGAAATGAAAAAGGAGAAGTAACAACTGACAATGCAGAAATACAAAAGATCATGAGAGATTACTACAAGGAACTCTATGCCAATAAAATGGACAACCTGGAAGAAATGGACACATTCTTAGAAATGCACAACCTGCCAAGACTGAACCAGGAAGAAAGAGAAAATATGAACAGACCAATCACAAGCACTGAAATTGAAACTGTGATTAAAAATCTTCCAACAAAAAAAATAAATAAATAAAAAAAAACAAAAACAAAACAAACAAAAAAAAATCTTCCAACAAATAAAAGCCCAGGACCAGATGGCTTCACAGGTGAATTCTATCAAACATTTTGAGAAGAGCTAACACCTATCCTTCTCAAACTCGTCCAAAAAGTAGCAGAGGGAGGAACACTCCCCAACTCATTCTACGAGGCCAACATCACCCTGATACCAAAACCAGACAAGGATGTCACAAAGAAAGAAAATTACAGGCCAATATCACTGATGAATATAGATGCAAAAATGCTCAACAAAATACTAGCAAACAGAATTTAACAGCTCATTAAAAGGATCATACACCATGATAAAGTGGGGTCTATTCCAGGAATGCAAGGATTCTTCAATATATGCAAATCAATCAACGTGATACACCATATTAACAAATTGAAGGAGAAAAACCATATGATCATCTCAATAGATGCAGAGAAAGCTTTTGACAAAATTCAACACCAATTTATGATAAAAACCCTGCAGAAAGTAGGCATACAGGGAACTTTCCTCAACATAATAAAGGCCATATATGACAAACCCACAGCCAACATCGTCCTCAATGGTGAAAAACTGAAAGCATTTCCACTAAGATCAGGAACAAGACAAGGTTTCCCACTCTCACCACTCTTATTCAACATAGTTTTGGAAGTTTTAGACACAGCAATCAGATAAGAAAAGGAAATAAAAGGAATCCAAATCGGAAAAGAAGAAGTAAAGCTGTCACTGTTTGCAGATGACATGATACAATACATAGGGAATCCTAAAGATGCTACCAGAAAACTACTGCAACAAAAAGAATAAAATATCTAGGAATAAACCTACCTAAGGAGACAAAAGACCTGTATTCAGAAAATTATAAGACACTGATGAAAGAAATTAAAGATGATACAAATAGATGGAGAGATATACAATGTTCTTGGATTGGAATAATCAACATTGTGAACATGACTTTACCACACAAAGCAATCTACAGAATCAATGCAATCCCTATCAAACTACCACTGGCATTTTTCACAGAACTAGAACAAAAAGTTTCACAATTTGAATGGAAACACAGAAGACCCCGAATAGCCAAAGCAATCTTGAGAACGAAAAACGCAGCTGGAGGAATCAGGCTCCCTGACTTCAGACTATACTACAAAGCTACAGTAATCAAAATAGTATGGTACTGTCACAGAAACAGAAAGATAGATCAATGGAACAGGCTAGAAAGCCCAGAGATAAACCTATGCACATATGGTCACCTTATCTTTGATAAAGGAGGCAGGAATGTACAGTGGAGAAAGGGCAGCCTCTTCAATAAGTGGTGCTGGGAAAACTGGACAGCTACATGTAAAAGTGTGAGATTAGATCACTCCCTAACACCATACACAAAAATAAGCTCAAAATGGATTAAAAACCTAAATGTAAGGCCAGAAACTATCAAACTCTTAGAGGAAAACATAGGCAGAAAACTCTATGACATAAATCACAGCAAGGTCCTTTTTGACCCACCTCCTAGAGAAATGGAAATAAAAACAAAAATAAACAAATGCGACCTCGTGAAACTTCAAAGCTTTTGCACAGCAAAAGAAACCATAAACAAGACCAAAAGACAACCCTCAGAATGGGAGAAAATATTTGCAAATGCAGCAACTCACAAAGGATTAATCTCCAAAATTTATAAGCAGCTCAATAACAAAAAAACTAACAACCCAATCCAAAAATGGGCAGAAGACCTAAATAGACATTTCTCCAAAGAAGATATACAGACTGCCAACAAACACATGAAAGAATGCTCAACATCATTAATCATTAGAGAAATGCAAATCAAAACTACAATGAGATATCATCTCACACCAGTCAGAATGGCCATCATCAAAAAATCTAGAAACAATAAATGCTGGAGAGGGTGAAAGGGAACACTCTTGCACTACTGGGGGGAATGTTACTTGGTACAGCCACTATGGAGGACAGTATGGAGGTTCCTTAAAAAACTACAAATAGAACTACCATATGAGCCAGCAATCCCACTACTGGGCATATACCCTGAGAAAACCATAATTCAAAAAGGGTCATGTACCAAAATGTTCATTGCACCTCTTTTTACAACAGCCCTAGATGGAAACAACCTAAGTGTCCATCATTGGATGAATGGATAAAGAAGATGTGGCACATATATACAATGGAATATTACTCAGCCATAAAAAGAAATGAAATAGAGCTATTTGTAATGAGGTGGATGGACCTAGAGTCTGCCATACAGAGTGAAGTAAGCCAGAAAGAGAAAGACAAGTACCATATGCTAACACATGTATATGGAATTTAAGAAAAAAAATGTCATGAAGAAACTAGGGGTAAGACAGGAATAAAGACACAGACCTACTAGAGAATGGACTTGAGGATATGGAGAGGGGGAAGTGCAAGCTGTGACAAAGCGAGAGAGTGGCATGGACATATGTACACTACCAAACGTAAACAAGCTAGCTAGTGGGAAGCAGATGCATAGCACAGGGAGATCAGCTTGGTGCTTTGTGACCACCTGGAGGGGTGGGATAGAGGGTGGGAGGGAGGGAGACGCAAGAGGGAAGAGATATGGGAACATATGTATATGTATAACTGATTCACTTTGTTAAAGCATAATCTAACACACCATTGTAAATGAATTATACGCCAATAAATATGTAAAAAAAAAAAAAAACGAATTCACAGGCTCTGTGGCCCCCTCTAACTGCTCTAGTGTGGCTCTCATTCTAATTAGCATACCGAGTAACTGAACTGCCCAGCTCAGGTCTGAACTCTGGGTAATGTAAAGGCCAGATAGTAAATATTTTTGTCTTCATGGGCTATACTTTTTCTCTCAAAAATGACTGAAATTTGCCATTGAAGCATGAAGGCAGCCATAAACAATTAAATAAATGGGCATAGCTGTTCCAATAAAATTTTATCTACAAAAACAAATTTTAGTTCTTAGGCCATAAGTCAACAGAAATATGTGACAGTGTTCATCCCAATCAAGGGTGGATAACATGGTGTCTGCAGACAGGATAGTTTGGTATTCTCACTCCCCCAATAATTGTTGCTTTTAAATTGAAAATGCATTCTACCTTTGTTTTCTCATCTATACAAAGGTTAAATTGATGGAACAAACTCCACCTATATTTTCTGTGCATTAATTTCAGAACAGTGCATGACACAATAGCACCTCTGAATAGGTATTAGCTTATAATAATATTATCTTTATATATTGTGTATATGTATTTAAACATATACAAAGAAACATAGTTTAATGTATTTTATAAACATATGTTTTAAAAAGGACACTGAAGTCTTAATAGTGGTAGTGCACTGCAATGATCAATTTCTGGAATCAGGGGTATAAGGCGGAATTTCCTTAATTGTAAAAAAAAATTACATTTTCTTCCTTTACCCTTTATTTTTTGCTACTGACAAAGATTCTTCGTTTGCCCAAACCCAGCCTCCTGAATCTTTTCCTAGGCCCATTTGTGCACTTGCTCATAAAATCTAGTTTTAGCAAGAGGCCTGCTAAGTTACTTTAGCCAGAACCTCTCACCCTGGATATCCAATCATCCTCAATGTCTAATCAGGTTCTGCATCCTTCACCATCCCCTAGTTTGTGCTCCTGGCTTATCTTCAGAAAGAATCCTTTTAGTTAGGTTGATTTAGCCAGAACCCCTCTTATCCCTAATACTTCCCCTTAGTAATTTTTTATCCATTGATCTCCCACTCTACTCCTTGGCTATAAATTCCCACTTGCCTATGATAGTTTCAGAGTTGAGCCTAACCTCTCTCCCCTACCGTAAAATCCCATTGCAGTGGCCCCTATACTTATAATAATGAAACTCTGTCTTACCATCTTTAACAAGCATCACTGAATATGTTTTCTTTTACATTACCCTTAGCACATATTCCTCTTTCAAAACAAACAATAGAATTGTCAACAGTTTTCTCTAACATTACCATCAGTATTTCTCTTTCAAAAAATCAGTAGGATAGTCAACACAGCAAAAACCAATAATGATTATAGAACAATAATAGAATCAACTAATAAAATATAGCAGACCATATGGTCGTTATGTTGGGATCCCCTCCCTTTCCCTAGTCATCTCTAATATTACTTAAACATTCCATCATAAATCACAAAATGAAGGCGAATCAAAATAATTAACAACAAAAATAAAATATACATGACTTCTAAGGTTGTATAAACTGCAGTGTTGTTTACCATGAGCAAGGTGCTAATTAAGCTGTAGGGTCAGAAATTAGGTTCCTTGGTCAAATCATACATTTGTAAGTAAATCTTTGCTGGAATACGACCATGATCATTCATTTATGTTGGTCTATGGCTGCTTTCATGCTACAACTACAGAGGTAAATAACTGTCAGAGAGACCATTTGGTCCTCCAAGCTTAGAATACTTAATATATGGACCTTTACAGAAAAAAATAAATAAATGCTGACCTCTGAATTACAGAGTTTGAGGAATATTTTCTAAGAAAAAAGAAAAAAAAAAGTCACAACTGGGAGAATAACATAGGTGAACCAGAGGCAGTGTCAACTGAAAAAACAATCTGGGAAATGAATGATTAGTTATCAGGTGAGAACTAGGGTAATGGAATAAGTCAGGATACACAGAAAAGCAAAGTCCAGTAGCTATTTTAAAAGTTGTGAAACTTTTTTCAACTTTGCACAGAAATGTTTTAAATAATTTTAAAAGGATTTTATAATATTAATATTGAGACTTTCGAGGAAAACACTGAGGCTTTGAAGCCCTTAAATATTCTCTCATATTAAAGGTATTTTGTTGGAAAATTAGGGAAAACAGTGAGGCAATAGAGAATCTTAAGGACAATATCGAAATTATTAAAGTAGTATACTATTTAAAAAAAGATTATCACGTTCAGTATTATTGAAAAATATTTAAAATTTCACATGAATACAATACAAAAAGGGTTAATATTTTAAAAGGAAGGGTATAAAAGTATGCTTTTAGGCAATGCTTGTATGACTAAAGAAAAGGGAAGAGCTGGCTGGGGAAACACCACTGTACGTACTTTTCTTGGAAAAAAGAAAAAGAGGTTGATACAAAGTTAAAGAGAAAAACCCATAATAATGATACGAAGCCTAGAGAAGAAAACTTTTACGGGAAGCTTACTCCCACGCTTTGTTCATCTTTGCGGCGCAAACGACCAATGGGAAATTCCCAGAGGGCGCCTTAAAGCTGACGGACCCGGAGGAGCGCGCGGAAAGGGAAACCCGGAGGGGAAGCGGAGATGCACCTGCTTCCGCCCCGCCCACGCCGCGCAGCCGCGTAAAATATCCGCTCCCGGGGTCGCGCGCTAGCGGATGAGCCCTGTGACCTGCCCACAAAGCACTGCGAACGAGCCGGCGGCGCCGTATAATGGCGTATTTCCGGCTGGCTGTCGTGCTGGGCCGGAAGCGGGGATAGCGGTCGGTGCCGTTTGGGTCGGACCGGCGGGGAATCAAGTGTGCGGCTCTGCAGGCCTTCTCGAATAAATACATCAGGACTCTCTATGAGATTGAGAAACGTTTTAAAGAATAATGACCTATTAAGCATTTAGCCTATGAAAATTACACTCATGAACTATGAAAACTGAACCGGAAAAGGATGTGTTTGTAAACACACACATACACAGTTCCTCAGGCATGACCGTGATGCAATGCAACGTCAACTGAATTGGTTTTATAACCAAATACGAACTATATATGTGTCCACGGCAGCAAGTCCCTGTACATCCATGCTTGTAAATGAAATCAGTCTAATAGGATTCACGCCAACCTTTACCCCATAGGTTACACGTAGAAGAGGTGATGCGGATATTGACCAGGCTTCCCTATTTCTTTACCGGGAATAATTATGAATCACCTCCCCACCCCGAAATTATACATTATGTTACACTTTTGAAATATATATATTTAAAAAATATTGCTCAAAGGAACACAGGCATTTCTGGTGCCTGTATCCTTTTTTTTTTTTTTTAATCTTTTCATTCAGCTTGCCATTGGCCTCCCATTTTTGTTGATGCTAGATGGCGCTGTGAGCCCAGGGGTCCCTGATTCCCGCCAAACAGGGTAGCTCGTACTCCTGAAATATGAGAACGCGAGTTTAAGGCTTGAAAGTAACCTGTGTTTGGAGCTGAGTTGCCTCCAGGGTAGCGGTCCTGACCTGACTCTGCGTCTTTCATGTGGAAGTCTGTAACTCATTTGAAAGAAGGTTGTACCCTGAAAAATACTAACATTTTCTGTGCCCATTTTTCTTGGACCTTAGGCTCTGTCTCATTTTTCCTACCCCATACTTTTCCCTTGCCTATTACAGAGTCTGAGTCTAAAACCCATATTTTTTCTTCAAGTTTAAAGGACTCCCAAATTCTCATTTTACATTTAAACCAGCTGCATTCCTGGTAAGCAGACCCAGAGTAGCCTGATGAAACACGAAAAACTACAAAATCAGAACATATTAACACGGAATAAAATCCCTCAAATATCTAGCCCAGGCATATTATTCCAGCGTTTCTCAATTGTACTGAAATTGCTACTTTCCATAAGATATCTCAGATCTTGACTTCTAGACATGCCCTCGTTTCTACCAGAATACAATCCCTTTTGTGTCTTCCCTAGCTCTAATTTACAAGGCTTTCTGCTACTTATTCCTTATGTATTCAATCATAAATTGTTTCCTCTAGGAAATCTTCAATGATGATTTAAATTCAAGTTGCATGCTAAAACATCTTGTGGATTGCAACAGAAAAATGCACATTCCCCACTACAGCACATCTAATCTGAAGTTACATTGCCTATTCAAATCTCTGCTTGACTGATGTCTCAGGTAAAGGAGAACCTTTATCTTTGTTGTTCATTTGTCCATTCCTCACAAATAGCAAAGTACACATCACGTGGTTGCTTCTCAATTTTCTTAGTTTTCAAAAATGAATGGATCAAAATCAGTTTCCTATATACCAATAAGATATAATCGGATATTGAAGTTAGATATATTTTACAGTAGCATCCAAAACATGGTATACTAAAGAGAAATGTCTGGCAAAATACGTGCAAAATTTGTACTCTGAATATTATAGAGTACTGATGAGGTTAATTAAAGGATATTTAAATAGATGTAGAGATACACCAATTCTATGGACTGGAAGGCTCAATATTTTTAACATTTCAATTCCCACAAATTTATCTAAAACTTTTAGCACAGTCTCCTATCAACATCCCATTATGAATTTTTGCAGAAGTTGACAAGAGGATTCTAAAATATATGTAGGAAAATAAAAGACTTAGAATAGTCATCCAAATCAGAATATGAGGAGCAACGTTGGAAGACTCTCACAACTCATTTCAAAGCTTTAATATAAAGCAACATTAACCAACATAGTGTGGTATTGGTGTAAAGATAGATATTTAGATAAATGGAACAGTGTAGCATTCAGAAATAAACCTACACATATATGGTCAGTGGATTTTTGATTAATGTGCTAAGGAAATTCAATGGAGAAAGGATAGTATTTGCAACAAATGAGACTAGGACAATTGGGCAGCCATATACCACCACCACCACCATCACCACCACCAACAACAACATCAACAACAAAAAACCCAAACAGTCCATCCTTGTTTTGCACTATGTACAAAAATTAACTCAGAATTTATCATAGATATAAATATAAAATCTTAACATATAAAACCTCTAAAAACATAGCAAGTAATCTTTGTGAATTTGGGATAAGCAAAGATTTCATATATAGAAAATAAATATTATAAACCACAAAATGGAAAAGTGGATAAATTGTTCTTAACCAATATTAAAAATAAATTTTGCTCTTTGAAAGACACTGTTATGAAAATGATGAGATGCCATAGGCTTAGAGAAAATATTTTCAATACATAAACTGAAACAAATCTTATATCAAGAATTATATATATATAATTTTAATAATAATATTTTTTAAGTATAAAAACACAATTTTTTAAGTATAAAAAGTGATTTTTAAGTATAATTTTTTAGAAACACAATTTTTTAAGTATAAAAAGTGATACTTAACCAAAGAAGAGTTGGCAGGTAAGCCCATGAAATATGCTCAATACCACTGTCATTAGAAAGATGTGAACTGAAACCACCATGAGATACCACTACATATCTACTGGAATAATTTTTAAAAAGTTAAAAATATACTGCCAATATAAAATGCTAGGGAAGCTGTGGAGCAATGGGGATTCTCATAGTTTGCTTTGAAAATGTGAAATGATATAGCCACTTTGGAAAACAGTTTGGCAGTTTCTTGTGAAGCAAACCATACATTTATTATATGATCCAGCAACCTTGCAATTAGGTATTTTCCCTAGAAAAATGAAGCTATATGTCCACAAAAATGCTGTATCTAAGTGCTTATAGAAACTGTATTTATAATAGCCCAAACCTGGAAACAACCCAAATATCCATCAAGTGGTAAAAAGATGAACAAATTCTAGTACATTTATTCAAAAACGTATGATTCAGAATTTAAAAGGAACAAATTACTGACACATGCAAAAATACGAATGACTCTCAAAAGCATTATTCTAAATGGGAAAAACTAGACAGAGAAAAGACTGCATACAGAATGATTTCATTTATGTGACCTGGAAAATGCTAAACAATCAAGATAGATATAATTAATAATTTCCAAGGCTGGGTGTAGGATTACTACAAAGGGGCACAATAGAAATTTGAGGGGTGGGTGATGAAAAATATTCTTAATTATAACCTTAATTATGCTGGTGGTTGCAGGGCTATATGTAATTTTTGAAATACATTTAACTGTCTACTGGAAAAGGATGGCTTTCAACTTAATAAACCCAACTTAAAAATAAGTGGGTTATTGCATCAATCTCCTTATTTTCAATCTTTCCTTCGTTAAATTTGTACCCCCCGCCTCAAATGTTAAAATACAATCATCCATTTTTCATAGTAGATTTTTCAATTTACATCTCCTGCATAGAGGTGAAATTGTAAGAGTCCTGCCTGCAGGATCAGACTTATCTCTTGTCCCAATGCCCACTGACAGTTCTATGAACAGGTCACTCTTCTTGCCTTGTTACCTTTGAACATCTTTACCTCTGGGTAGTCATTCCCTTACTTCCATAGCCTTAAAATCTGTATTTGTACTTGTTATGGACTGAACTGTGTCTCCCCCAAAATCATATGTTGAAGATCTAACCCCCGCACCTCAGAATGTGAATGTGCTTGGGGAGAAGGCCTTTAAAGAGGTGATTATGTTAAAATAAGACCACTAGGGTATACCCTAATCCAATTTTACTGGTCCTTAGAAGTAAAGAAAATTTGTACACACAAAGAGACATCAGGGATCCTAACACAAAGTGGAAAGAGGACATGCAAACACACAAAGAAAAAAGACCATGTGAGGACACAGCAAGAATGCAAGTCAAAGGAGAGACCTCAGAAGAAACCAAACATCCCAGCACCTTGATCCTGGCCTTCTAGCCTCCAGAACTGTGAGAAAATAAATTTCTGTTGTTTAGCCACTCGATCTATGGCATTCTATTATGACATCCTTAGCAAACTAATATAACACTCTAATAATTAACTTAGTCAACATCTCATGTAAGGAACTTGCCCCCTGAGAACTCAGGTCATTCTTAAATACTTTTCCCTTGGATTAATAAAATTCTCTTAGCTTAGGTTCTGCTTTTCTCTTCCCCATTATAATTTTTTAATTGTAAATCTTTCTCAGTGGTTCTGCCCCAATTTAATAGTCTTCATTTTAAAAGAGTCAATGATTAGCAAATAGGCAGGAAGAGTATAAACAGTCATTATAGGTATGACACAAATTTGTGATGGAGAAACGAAGAATAGTCAATTCTGATGGGCTGTGATTTAAATCTTTGGTAATTCCTAAGCACATCAGAATGCTCCTATGGAGACAAATTCTAGTGGAGGGCAACTTAGCCTCAGGAAGGCCAGAAACAACAGTAACAAGGATAAATATTCAACTTGTAAGTAAGTAAAACATTTAAAATAACAAGCTCCATTTTGCTTCTATGAAAATAAGATAATTTAAAATTTTTATTACTCATTTTATTAAAGGTTTGAGTGAAACATGAAAATACTGGAACCAGTAATGTTATTTTGGAAAGCCTAAATTAATGTATTCATATATAAGAAGAATAGCATACTTGTATGTGTTACTTGTGACTTTTACACAGAAACTGAAACAGAATTTTAATTGATGCTTTCAATATAAATAACCTATTTTCACACTGCATATGTGGCAACAGATGAAAATGAAAATTGTAGTTATTAATGATGGATTTTCTGTCTGAGCTATAAGCTCTATTCTTTATACTCAACTCAATGTATTTCATCTATGTATTAATTCAACATCTAGGTATTTTCACCAGTGAGGTCAGAGGAAATATCCTAGGCTCTATGGATATATAAGTAAAAGGTCAAGTAGAATTCAATGTCTCCAAAGGGCTTGTATTCTAGTTTTTTTTTAATTCACTTTTTTTTTTTGATGTGGACTATTTTTAAAGTCTTTATTGAATTTGTTACAATATTGCTTCTGTTTTATGTCTTGGATTTTTGGCCACAAGTCATGCCAGATCTTAGCTGCCTGACCAAGGATCAAATCCTCACTCTCTGCATTGGAAGGTGAAGTCTTAACCACTGGACCAAGGAAGTCCCTACATTCTAGTTCTTGTTTTCCAGGTGCTACAAGTACAAAACTCATGAACATGGTGCTCAGAGTACAACTGACATCTACTGATAACAGGATATATGGAAATAAACTTTCAAGAAGCTGCTCTGTGACCACCTAACATCATGGTGGAGTCAACAATCAGGAATCATCCCCATCATATCTGCTTTTGTTTTTGTTACATTTTGAGTTTTTCTTTTTACTCGTCTGTAGCAAGAGTCTGCAATGTTCTATGTGTTTTTTTTTTCACCTAACTACCCACTTGCTCCACCAAGTTTGACTCCTGAACCTAGACTCTTAGTAGCTGAGACTTATCTATCATCTATTGATCGATCTATCTCAATAGGTGGCAATATTATGATAATTCTATATTTAATTTTTGAGGAAATGCTTACTTTATTTTCATAGCAGCTGCACCGTTTTATGTTCCCACTAACAGTGCACAAGGATTCTCATTTCTCCACATCTCACCAACACTTGTCATTTTCTGTTTGTTTGTTTGTTTATAGTAGCCTTTCTAATAGGTATCAGGTGGTATCTCACTGTGTTTTGATTTGCATTTCCCTAATGATTACTGATGTGCACATCTTTTCATGTACTTGTTGGCCATTTGCATATCTTCTTGGGATAAATGTTCATTCAAGTCCTTTGCACATTTCTTAATTAGGTTGTTTGTTTTGTTGTTGTTGAATTGCAGGAGTTCTTTGTACTCTGGATTAATGCCTTATCAGATATAATTTGCACATATGTGATCCCATTTCATAAGTCTCCTTTTCAGTCTCTCAGCTGTGTTCATTAATGCACAGAGTTTTAAATTTTGGTGTACTCCAATTTATCTATTTTTATTTTTGTTGCCTGTGCTTCTGGGGATCATATCCAGTAACTAACTGCCAAATCAAACATCATTAAGCTTTCCCCCTACATTTTCTTCAAGGAGTTTTATAGTTTTAGACATTACATTTAGGTCTTTGATCCATTTGGAATTGCTTTTGTATATGGCATAAGATCAAGGTCCAACTTTGTACTTTTGCATGTGGATAATCAGTTTTTCCAACAACTTTTTTTTTAATTTTTTAATTAATTTTTATTGGAGTATAGTTACTTTACAACGTTGTGTTAGTTTCTGCTGTAACACCATGTTTTTGAAAGGCTGCCTTTCCCCCATTAGAAATGATTTTGGAACCCTTGTCAAAAATCATTTGACCATATATGCAAGAGTTTATTTCTGAGCATTCTATTCTATTCCATTGGTCCATACAGCTGTCTTTATGCTAGTACCACACTCTTTTAAGTACTGTAGATTTGGAATAAGTTTTGAAATCAGGAAGTATAAGACTTTCAACTTTGATCTTTTTTGAGATCATTTTAACTATTTAGGATCTGTTGAGATTCCATATGAATTCTATAATGTAATGTTATCTTTTATACTGACAAAAGTTCTTTGACCAAACTTTAGCCAGGTTCCTCTGAGCCTTCTCAACTAGACCTCATCTTGGCATATGAAAACTACAGAGCTTCAGTACAAATGATTTTTTCCATTTTCTACCCCACTATATTAAAAGACTTAAACAAATATTGTCATAGTTTCTAATAGCTGAATCCCTAGGATGACTCAAGGCTGCCAAAAAATTTACTGTACATTCTAGCCAACACCTGATCCCTTTCTCTTAGAGTACTTACTAAAATGAGCTTACAATTTTGAATCCTTTCTCTGTCCCTTTGAGATGTATATGTATCTCTTTCAACTCAGGGGAGTCTTTCTAAAGGACTGAAAGCCATTCCTTTGAAATGAAATTAGGAAGGATAGGGCCTCCATCTCCAAGTATCTGTGAGAGGATAACATCTCAGCTTCTATAACTGTCAGCTAGCAGACACAGCTGGCCTAATCAGATTTACAGTAACCAACCCTTTGATTTTCCCATCCCAATTCTACTGAGCCCCTACTCACCACCCTCCCTTTCCCCTCGTTCTCTCTTTCCAATGCCTATTCACCTCTGCGCAAATAGAAGTTGAGTTCGGTTTACAGTGGATCCCCTTATTGCAATAGTATATTATTGATTAAAATCTCTTTACCACTTTGTATTTTTTGATGGGAGGGATACTTGGATCTCATATTTTACTTTTAAAATCTTGGCATTTCAGGGCTTCCCTAGTGGCGCAGTGGTTGAGAGTCTGCCTGCCGATGCAGGGGACACGGGTTCGTGACCCGGTCCGGAAAGATCCCACATGCCGCGGAGCGGCTGGGCCCGTGAGCCATGGCCGCTGAGCCTGCGCGTCAGGAGCCTGTTCTCCACAACGGGAGAGGCCATAACAGTGAGAAAAATAAATCTTGGCATTTCAATAAATACCATATAGTAGTAGGTTATTTGACTTTGCAGGCTGCCTCTTATTATTATGGGTCACAGCTTGAGGCCATCTTCTGTATAGAGGTTATTTTAAGAGCTGTATTGTCACCAGGCCAAAGGTAAGATATCAGGGTAGTTTTCACTGTGGTGTTCAAATAATGTGCTGCTGAAGGACAGGAGAATGAAACCAAGAGCCTTAGAGAAAGATAGGCAGATAAAAACTATTTAAAATTCCAGATTATTTTTCTTTTTTTTCCACTTACATGCTCTCGTCAGTGGGTTTTCATACTGAGGAATAAGACTTGTGAAGTACGGCTGCCTGGGATGATTTCCCAATCTTGCCATTTTCTGTGTGGCTTTGGGCAAGTTTCTTAACCTGGCTGTACCTCCAATTTCTGATCTGTAAAATAGTAATGAGAATCCTGATATGATATTTTGAAATTCAGAGGTGATAATCCATTGGGCTATTAATCCTATGGTTAATATATACTGGTATCTGTATTGCCAGGCATGTTTCTAGGAACTCTCTGTGAATGTTCTCACCTCAGGACTGCTGAGTGTGGGAACTCGGTCTTAGCACAGGTTCTGTCTCACGGTGGTAACTCCACAACCACAACTTGTCACACCAGTTTTCTGTGTGGGCAGTCACAAACCGAATTCCCATGCCTGTCTGTCCAGATGACTATTCAGAATTCCCTCTTGACTCTACATCCAGAATCAAGCAGTAAGTTTTAGCCAGTTGGGAGATGCATAAAGAAGGTACATTGTTTGTTCTGTATGGCTTTTTCTTTCTGCACTGCTGCTGAACAACTTAAGAAACATCTCCACTCAGAAAATAACGATAGGTATTCATTGAGCATAAGTGAGTACTAGCTACTGTTATTAACATATTTAATTCCCACAAATCTCTATGAGGTGGTTATTGCTGTTATGGCAATGGGACATATAATGACATCAGATATTTAATAACTGACTGGCAGTCTTTTATCTAACACGTGGTAGAATTGCCTCACAGTCAATTCCCCACGTTTCTCTTACCAGATTTTTACTACTGGCCACATTTTAGCCTCATGTAAAGATGAAAAACACACGTGAGATGTGGCACTGCCTTCTGCCTATGGTAGCCCAGAACAATCCTCATCAAACTGTCTTCCAAGTCCAGTGATAAGAAGAATAGGGGGTAATCATGCCACTTCCATGCAGACAGGGCTGCTATGTGCATCGTTGTTCCACTGAGATGTGGATCACAGAACTACAGAAGCAGTGCAGAAGAAAAACGTAAAGACACAGGAAAAGTCATTCAAACTTTGCCCTCAACCCTTTCATCTTTCTGACTGCAAAAAACAGAGGTCTCTACATGTCACAACCATCTTGCAACAAGCCCAAGGATAAAAGAACTACCCATTAGAGATGAAGGAAACGATATGCTTAAATGGGTTGAACCTCTCATAGGGACCCTAATCTGCCTTGTAATGATTTCTTACCAGCCACATATATTACCAGTTATATGTAGCTGGTAAACTTACAACATTACAAACTAATTCAAGAAGAGTTTTCGATTTATAAAAGCAAAATAAAATGATCATCTTTTTTCTCTTTTAAAGAGAAACCAGTAAGGCTTATTGCCTTTGTTTCCAAAAAACTCTCCAGTTTCCTTTAAATTGGGGAAACATCTCTGCCCTTTGCTACATAATAATGTCACATTCTATGTAGTTTGCATGGGGCACAGGGTTGCTCTTCACATGCAGGAAAATTAAGGTTAATGGTGACAGACTTTAATAGTGTGATGATGAAGTGTAATTTTTTGACTAAGATCTAAACTTTAAATTCTCTATTTGGAGTATTGACCCTCAGAGCCCCTGAATGAAACCATACAATTAGTAGTAAAAAATGTCCATAAAGTATCAATCCTTTTGCTCTGTTGGTTGCTCACAACTCATAAACTGAAATCAAATGTTCCCCCCAGAATAGTTTTTAGATCATTAGGTCAAGGTTTTCATTACTTGCATAGCAGACATATGCGACTGAGTCTCAGAGATGCACCCTGTGAGGATGCTTCCTTCAAAAGAGAATGTGCTCCTTTCAACACAGTCCTGCTGTCATTCATGCCCTCCACACTGTTGGAGCCTTGGATTTTTTTTCTACCCTCTTCTTGCTTTTGTGTCTTTTGGTGGTTTCGGGTGAGGAAATCCCTGTTCATCCCAGGCTGAGGAATCCCATCTTCACTCTCAAGGACACTCAGCAGCCTATTCACAAACTATGTCATAGTGTCAAAGGTTCAGCCTGAAATAATGGACATTGATGAATCATTTAAATCATAGAAAGGTAGACAAATAACTGACTAAGTCATCAAAAATGATAATCTTAAAAAGTCACAAGCATCAAAGTCTTTTAAACATTATGATAACTGACAAAGAGAAATAAATAAAAGATTAAAATTCCATTTCTACATGACCAGATTACAGAAGTATGTTTTGCCTGGGACAGATGTATGAACACATGTTCTGAGCAGCATTTTTTATTTCACTGTAAACAATTTTTCTATCCACTTGACAAAGAGTAAGAAAATAATAAATATATATACTATGCACCATCTGTACAAGGAACATCACACATACATTTTAAAAATGAGGTGGAAATAATCACAGGCTCCAACCAATGTCTACAGCCCTTGGGTAAGGATAAACACAAACAGTATAACAAAATTTATACTAGCACAGTAAAGTGTCTGGTCTCTGCATTCAGAGTGGGAATCTTAGTGCTCTGTTTACACAAATGAATGTCTTTGTGAGTCTTTCACAACTAAAACAAATTAAGCCATATAATACCATATTCACAGCACTTTTAAAGCATGAGTCTCTGAGTACATTTTACTATGTTGCTCTTGGAAAAGTCTCTGTCCCTCTCTTTTCCCACCAGAAGTATGTCAGAGGAAATTTCTGGAAAACACTAAAAGAGGGAAAGCACAACATCTGCCTTTCCTAAACAAATTTCCATTCAATTTAGTAACAACTGATGCTTGAATAGATTAAAATAATTGAAAAGACTCTTTGAAAAATGATTATGAATGCATTTTTAAAAAACAGTAATGAAAGGTTTATACACAATATAAAATATGAATCTGGTTGTAGATGATGTTTATGTGACTTAAATGAGAATGTATGCACATGTTAAATACATTTGCATGCCAAAACAAAAAGCAAGAACAAATACTACACAAGGCAAATCCTGAAGCATTAACACAGAGCAAGCAGTATGATTTCTGAACAAACTTGTTCTTTATACAAACTCTCCAGCCGGCCCCAGGGGGAGAGCAGGGAGCAGCTGGCCTCGCCTCTGCATCCAACGCCGCAAAATGGCCCTCAGCTCCGTGGCCCCTGGTGAGTCCCTTGGAGCTCGAGCTCCGACAGTGTCCGGAGGGTCGGCTGCGCATGCGCAGGGGGCGCCTTGGGCAGGCTTCTCAGGCAGCTACTGGCTGTTGCTGGCGCGAAGAGTGGAAATTCCCGAAGGTTCGAGAAAGCAGGGAAGGAAAAAGGGGAGGCGTGCCATGGAATAAAAGTCACTGAGAATGTACTAAAACAAAATTAAAGGGGAGACTGGTGTTGAGAGATTGCTTAAATTCCCAAGGACTTTAGAGACAGAAACATCAACAGCGATGAGGAATCTTCTATCACATCCTGGTTGGGGGCAGGGGTCAGCTGTAAAGGTTTGGGGGGAAATTTTAACACGGAACAGGAATCATGAGCTTAGGGAAATATCCCCCTCATTTTGTTTAAAGTGGTCTAGGTGTATGGTTATACAATATTATTATCTTGTGAAAATGAAGGCAGAGATGTTTCTATTTACTCCACAATCGTCTACTTCACATATATGTATATAGATGAGTTACTATAGCAATATGTAGCAATTTTAAAACTAGGTGCGTGGATATACCTGTTCGTTTTACTATTCTTTTTGCTTTTCTAAAGAAAATTTCCATTTTCATTATTAGTGTAAAATTTTTAAATTCAGTCGAGAAGTTATCTGTCAAATAAGGTACGAGAACACCACATACAGTAATGACTACGTAATTCCCCTACATATTTTCCAAATTTATGTAAAATAAATCATTTTGTAACAGGTCCCTCCTGTGCGCGGCTGTGGACGAACTTGGTCCGCGGTTTCCTGTCAAGGCTGCTCTCGGGTCCCGCGTGTGGACGCCAGATGGCGCTGTGAGCGGTCAGCTCCGAACCTTAGGACCAATGCATCCATCCCGCCTACACGTGCAAAATGACCTAGGGGGCAGCAGCCTGCACTCGGGTGGGTCGGTGAGGGCGTGAGGGTGGAGACAGACAGGTGAACAGGGCACTCAAGGTCCCTGCCGGCCCGTGAAACTGAGAACTCACTCTGTCCCCTCCACTCTTGCTCCTCTTCAGGCTCAGAGCCCCTCCTGGTACCCTCCAGAGAAAGAATCACATTTCTTATGATTGCCTTTCCTACAGGAAGACTTCATGGGCCTGGGGTAACTGTCAAGGAACAAGACCCAGACCTTCAAAATTCCTCAACACCCAGGCGTTCCTCTGTGGGCTGCACCTGCCTCACTTCCTGACCTTCCTCCCTCTCTCACCTGCCCGGTCCCACCAAGCTCTGCCTTTCCTGCCCCTGACATCTTCACAAGTAACTGTGCCCAGTGTGCCCTCAGATGCATTGGCCTCCTTACCTGCCCTTGCCTGTGGCAAAGACACAATTTTTTTCTCTCTCCTCCCTGCCTGCAGTTTGCCTCACTGCTCCTCACGAGAGCACTTTCTCAGATGTGCTCTCCTAGACTCCTTCCTGTGCATCCCACTCCAGGTCTGATTCCTGGCCTCGGAGTTCCCAAGCACAGCTCTCTACCCACAGTTTAGTTTTCTGAATCCCCACTGGACTGAAATTTCAGAGAATGTGGAAACTTTTCTGTGTTAATCCTCCAGGACCCCCCTCAGATGTAGTGGACACAGTGACAGAGAAGAGTCTCTTTTCATTGAAATTCAAAACCAAATAAGGCTATTTCAGTCACTCGCATCTCTCACCTCTAGTCTTGCTACCTTCCCTACAATCCCATGATGTCTGCAAATATGAACAGGATTTGAATCCGAATACTCTTCCCTAGGGAATCAGCACTGCAGGGTGAGAGTCTTTCTCCTTCTCAAACCACCACCCTATTAAAAAATCACTGTGACACACTGGGCTCCTTCCCATACCTTTGTATTCCATCACACAAATGAATGGATCTCTCAGGTATCCTCACCTATATTCTTGCCTACTTCACAATAAACTTCAACTTTCATTGAATTTGAAGAGGACTTGAACTTGAAGATTAATGTGTTTCAGTTGTTCCCTTTTGTTCTCATGGCAGGCTATGAGCCCCGATTTCCACCTCAGCCTCTTTTATAGCCTCCCCATTCACACACCACTATTTAAGACCCCCTAATGTACCATGCTGCTTCATACCTCGTCTGTACCTCTTCTTTCCTTTTAGGCAGTTTTGCCCTCTTAGACCAAGTAAAATCTTAGTCACAAAAGTCAGTTCTATTATGGTAGTTCCTCTGATAAATATTTCCAACTCCTTATTAGTTACTATAGTTTACCAATTTTAGTTTGTGGGGTTTTTTCTTCTTCGAATTTTTCCCAAAACTCTGTTAGTCTGGGGGCATTCATGACATGGTTTTCATTGTCTGCACATGGATGAACTTGGTGAGAAATTTTTTATTGTCACTTGCTGGTACAATCACCTTCGTTAAAATGTGCAGAATGGGTGTGCACAGGAAAGGTGGAAATCTTGCATACAATATTGCAGCCCCCTTTACTAATACATGTTTCATGGTCATCACTCTTAATGCTACAGAGGGTGATGATAAATATTCATGACTCTGGATCAAAATCTTATTCAGAACAATCAGAAACAGAATGTCAGGATATTTGTAAATTCATTTAAGAATTAATTTCAATTTTGTCTTCATTTTTGTGAACAAAACTTATGCCTTTATAATTCTTGAAGACCTTGTAACATAAGTATAAAATAAGGTGATTAGGTGTATAATAGTTTAGTTGACAGAGATGTTATCTTTTCTTTTGATCCATCTTAAACCTTTGTTTCATAGCATAGGGTGGATGCTCCCCATTGAGATGCCTATAGACTGTACATATACCGTTTCTGACTTCCCTTCACTGTTGCAAATGAGAGTTCACTTATCTTTTTTTGTTTCACTCACATTGTTTCTTATTCACCGTAACATTGCCAGGTAGAAGCATACACCCAGGGGTTCAGTCATCATTGATTAATTACAGGAGGAATAGACCAATATGTTGTGTAAAAACTAACAGGAATTAGATATGCCTTACCACATGTAAAAACAAACCAACAAAAAAGGGACAAAATATATGAAAGAATGGTTTTCAAGTTACTGTTTATCAGACAATGAAGACAGTGATCCCCGAGAGATGTGAAATAACGCCATTAGCCTATTTCCCCAGCTTACTATTTCAAGACATTTCCCAGGTTGTAGCATGGCAAGGATCTCAGTAGGATTTCTGAATTGAGAATATGGAACTAGGTGTCTGGAAAAGCAAGGTGGCCTGATTTCCCAGACCCAAGTTCTGAGGAGAAGAGAGAAGAGAACTAAACACAGAGAAAATCCTGGAGAATGGAAAAAGATCCAGCAGTGCCTGTGAGTTAGGAAATTTGCACACAACCAGGAAAAAAAAAACAACCTGAAAGCATCAGAGGTGCCTCTTGCTTCCAAAAGGTTGAGAATAACAGCTGTTTCCATCAGCCAGACTGGTGAACATCAGGATTCATGGGACATTAGAAAGAGGACACACAAGTGGAGAATAATTGGTCTTAGATTAAATACAGCTCTGGATCCAACAAATATTACAGGCAAGATGTGGAACAATGAAGCTGTTCCCAAGTAATGGCCCAAAACAAAGCTCCAGAATATTTATCAGAATACAGAAATATAAAGCACCCAATAAAGTATAATTCATAATATACTGACATCTAAAAAATGTTAACAGGCATGCAAAGAAACATAAAAATATGACCCATAATGGGGATATAAATTAATCAATTGAAAATGACCCTGAAGTGGCACAGATGTTAAAATTAATATTAAAATGGATACTATAATTGTATCTATACATTGAAACAGTTTTTATAACTGCATTCTCTAATACAAACATTAGTTAGAGATGTCATAAATATAAAAGGCCAAAATAAAATTCCTAGAGAGGAAAGCTCAACAAACATTTGAGTTATGTTTTAAAAACATACCAAATTGAATTAACAGGAGATTAGACTTTGCAGAAGAAATAAGACATGACAATAGAAACCACCCAAAGTAAAAGAGAGAAAGAATTAACAGAAATGAAAAGGGCATCAGTAAGCTGTGGGACCATGTCAAGTAGCATAATTTATGAGTGATGGAGTAGAACGCTGACAAAAATGTATAAACCCTCAGATTCAGAAGCTCAGTAAACTTCAAGCACAAGAAAAATGAAGAAATCTATAAAGGAACATCAAAATCAAGTTACTCTAAGTCAGTAATAAAGAAAGTAACTGGAGAACAAAGTACAAGTTAGTACAGAGACATAGAGATAAGGAAAACAGCAGATTTCTTATCAGAAACAACACAAGCAAGATGAGGATGTTGTGATATTGTTAAAATACTAAAAGAAAAGAATGTCAATCTAGTATTCTGTATAAAGCAAAAATGTCTTTCAAAAACAAAGGAAAGGGCTTCCCTGGTGGCGCAGTGGTTGAAAGTCCTCCTGCCTATGCAGGGGACACGGGTTCGTGCCCTGGTCTGGGAAGAT
The DNA here is from genome assembly GCF_000442215.2 of Lipotes vexillifer. NCBI lineage: Eukaryota > Metazoa > Chordata > Mammalia > Artiodactyla > Lipotidae > Lipotes > Lipotes vexillifer. The sequence continues at coordinate 162,547 of NW_006787175.1, forward strand.
CCCACATGACGCGGAGCGGCTGGGCCTGTGAGCCATGGCCGCTGAACCTGCACATCCGGAGCCTGTGCTCTGCAATGGGAGAGGCCACAACAGTAAGAGGCCCGCATACCGCAAAATAAAAAAACAAAAACAAAAAAAAAAAAGAGGAAAAATAAAAACCTTTTCATGTATACATAAGCTGAAAGAATTAATCACTAACAGACCCTCACTACAATAATTGTTAAATTTCAGGCAGAAGGAACACAATACTGTATGAATATTTTTTAAAAATAGTACTTTATTTTACTATATATATATATATATTTCTCTCCTGTCTTTTATTTATTTACTTACTTATTTTGGCTACGCTGGGTTTTAGTTGTGGCATGCGGGATCTTTAGTTGCGACATGCAGACTTCTTAGTTGCGACATGCGAACTCTTAGTTGTGGCATGCATGTGGGATCTACTTCCCCAACCGGGGATTGAACCCAGGCCCCCTGCATTGGGAGCATGGAGTCTTACCCACTGGACCACCAGGGAAGTCCCTGTATGGATATTTGGATCTACACCGAGGAATGAAGAGCACAGGGATTGCAAGAGTAAACTGCATGAGTAAATATATAAGGTATATTTTATTATTATTTAAATGTCATTAGATATAATTTACTTTTTATACAAAATAATTATAACATAGTGTGTATTACTCATGTAAAAGTAAAAAGGTACTATGACAATTGTACAAAGGTTGGAAAGGGAGAAATGGGGTTATACTATTTAATGGCTTTTCCACATTATATGAAGTGATAGAATATCACTTGAAGCTTAACCTTGGTAGGTTAAACATGTACATAATAAACCCTAAATCAACCACAACACTAATTTAAAAGAGTTATAGACAATAAGCCAATAAAGGGCACAAAATGGAATCATTAGACATACTATATTATTCCAAACAAGGCAGATAAAGAAAAGAAAGGGATCAAAGTATATATGTGCCAAATAGAAAAAAAAAAGATTTAAACTTAATCATATTAATAATAATTTTAAATGTAAAGCATCTAAATATAAAACTCAAAGACAGATTGTCAGGTTGGACATAAAAGCAAGAGCCAACTATATATTTCCTGAACAAATGTATTTTAAATATAAAAGTATAAATAGGGCAAAAGTAAGAGGATAGACAAGTATATGTCATTCTAACAAAAATCAGAAGAAAGCTTTAAAGGAAATATTAATATCATTTAAAGTAAATGCTATACTGAAATAGTATCAGGGATAAGGAAGGTTATTTCATAATGATATATGTCAATTTATCAAGAGGACCTAATAATCCTAATCCTTTATACACCAAATAACAGATCTTCAAAATGTATGCCAACTGGAAAAAAACTGTTAGAATCTTAAAGAGAAATAGACAAACCCAAAATTATAGTTGAAAATTCCAATACCCCACAATATGTAGTAGAATAAGTAGAGAAAAAAGTATTAGTAAATACAGAGAATATTTGGACAACACTGTCAACTAAATTGATGTAATTGACATTTACGGATTTATATGCTCCAACTGTCAGCAGCAGAATACACACCTTTTCAAGTGCACATGGAACATTTAGCATGATAAACCATATTCTAGGATTTTCAAAAGCCTAAATAAATTTAGAGAGATTAAAGGCATACAAACTCTAACATCCATTATGGATCAAATCTATCAGAAGAGTAGGAGTAGCCCAAAGCCCAAAGTAGGGATTTTCCTAAAACTGATAAAGAACACTTAGAAAACCTACAGCTGACATTATACATAATGGCAAAAGACTGATGTTTTATTTTTAGGATTGAAATAAGGTAAAGATGTCCACCCTCACCACTTCTTTAACATAGTACTAGATGATTTAGCTAATGCAATAAGAGAAAAAGAAACTAAATAATAGTCACACAGGAAGAAAAAGAATTATAAATAAAAATGATGTGATATCTCAAGGAATCTACCAAAGAGCTCCTAGAACCAATAAGTAAATTTAGCTAGGTTACAAGTATAATGTCATCACAGTGTATGCATGTGCACATACACAGTGAACAGAACTACTGTAAATTCGAATTTAAAACACAACACTACATAAGACTCCACGCTTCTAGAGCAAGGGGCACAGGTTCGATCCCTGGTTGGAGAACTAAGATCCTACATGCTGCATGACACAGCAAAAAACCAAACCAAAACAAAACATAAAACAACACATACACGCAAACACACACACCACAGCAAAAACACACCACCATAAACAAGAATCAAAAATAGCTATACTCTAATAAAACATATGCCAGATCTTTATGCTGAAAATTTCAGAATGCTAATTAAAAAAATCAAACAAGGCCAAAATAAGTGGAAAAACATATCTTGTTCATAGAATGGAAGACTCAATATAGCAAAGACCAGTTCTTTCCAAAACTATTTATAGGTATAAAGAAATTCCATGAAAATCCAAGCAAACCGTTTGGTAGACATTAACAAGCATATTCTAAAATTTACACAGAAAGGAAAATTAACTATGGTAGCTAAAACAATTTTGAAAAAGAATGATAAAATTGGAGGAATCACACTACTTGATTTAGTGTAGCTACAGTAATCAAGACACTAAATTTTGGTGGAAGGATAGAGACATATATCAATGGAACAGAACAGAGTTTACAAGTAGACCCACAAAATAATAGCCAAAACATAAAGTACAAAAGGAGTTCAGTAGAGAAATATTTTTTCAGACAGATGGTGTTGGTTGTATATCTAACACACACACACACATACACAAAATGAACCACAACTCATACCTTACACCTTAAGAAAAATAAACTCAAATAGACCATTTAAATTTAAAATGTTAAACTGCATAACTTTTACAGGAAAAATAGGAGAAAATTCGTTGAATTATGGTTAGGAGAAGAGACATTAGATCTGACTCCAGAAGCATGATCTAAAAGAAAAAAAGTCAGTAAATTGGACTTCTAAATTAATAACTTTTGTTCTGTGAAAGATATGGTTAAGAGACTGAAAAGTCAATGTGCAGAATAGGTGACAATATTTGCAAATTGTATGTCTGGCAAAGGGCTCATATCCAGAATATATAAAGAACTCTCTAAAGTAAATAGTAAAAAAAAGTCTAATTAAATAATGGGAAAGTCTTGAACAGACTTTTCATCAAGGAGAAGATATGTACAGCATAAAAGGATGTGAAAGATACTCAACATCCTTAGGTATTAAGGAAACTCAAAATTAAGCCACTATGAGATAATACTGTACATAGTAAAATGGCTAAAATATTAATAAAATGACAAAAAACAAGTGATGTGGGAATATACAATGGTACAGCCACTCTGGAAAACAGTTTTGCAGTTTCTTATAAGGTTAAAAATACACTTACCATATGATCCAGAAATGTCAGCAATAGGAATGTATCCTAGAGAAATGAAAACTATGTTCACACAAAAATCTGTACAAGAACAATCATAACAGCCTTCTCTGTAATTTCCCCAAACAGGAAATAACCCAAGTGTCTTTCACTGGGTGAAGGGAAAATCCAACAATGGTATATCCATGCAATGGAATACTTCTCAGCAATATAAAGGAGTACACCATTGATACATGCATAGACTGGATGTATTTCAAAACATTAACGTGAGTGAAAGAAGTTAATCTCAAAAAGTTACTTTCCATAGGATTTAATTTGAATAAATTTGAATAAATTTGAATTTATAAAATTGTAGTTACAGAAAACAGATCAGTGGAGGAGAGGGGTTAGCAGTAGGAGAGGATGTTACTATCACAGAGTAGCAAGTGAGAGATTTTTCAGGGAGGTGGTGATGGAAAAATTCTGTACCCTGAATGTGATGATGGTTACACAAATCTATACATGTGAAAAAATTTTATAGAATTATAAACAAAAAAGTGTGTCTATTAAAATGGGTGAAATTCAAAGAAGCTATGTAGTTTTGTTAATAGTATTGTACCAAGGTCAATTTTTTGGTTTTGGTAAGTGTACTCTAGTTATATAAGATGTTATTGGGAGACCCAGATGAAGGGGCCATGTAAACTCTGTTTTTTCGTGATCTCTCAGGTATGTTATATTAAAGACACTTTACAGTTCTGTTTTGCTAAGCAGGTTCTCAGCAAGAACCAACCTGTTCTTCGTGTGCTCTTTAATTCCCTGGTACCTTCTCTCAAGTGAATTAAAAATATACATTGAACAGGAAAGAGTTTTTCACTTTAAGATTTCAATTGGCTAAATGGCCTTTAATACAATATTTTGCATCTTTGGTTTGGCAAAACTGAGGTTTCTTGTTTTACTCTTGAGAACTTTGCATCCCCGCAGACATGATATTATGAGTTAACTAATTTTGTAGGCTTCCTTTCCCCATTTATGAACATGCTTAAGGATTTTCCCAGACAGCGGCTATTGAGATGTGTCTGTTCACCCAGGGCCAGGGCCGAAGTCAGAGGTAAAGGCAATGCATCATAGAAGGAAGGGAAATGTTGCAATAAGAAATAGAGCATAGCAAGGCACATAAAGAGTTCATGTCAAATGCTTCACAATGACACTCTTTTTTTAAACATCTTTATTGGAGTATAATTGCTTTACAATGGTGTGTTAGTTTCTGCTTTATAACAAAGTGAGTCAGTTATACATATACATATGTTCCCATATGTCTTCCCTCTTGTGCACAATGACACTCTTTTTTTTTTTTTTTTTTTTTTTTTCGGTACGCGGGCCTCTCACTGTTGTGGCCTCTCCCGTTGCTGAGCACAGGCTCCGGACGCGCAGGCGCAGCGGCCATGGCTCACGGGCCTAGCTGCTCCGCTGCATGTGGGATCTTCCCGGAATGGGGCACGAACCCGTGTCCCCTGCATTGGCAGGCGGACTCCCAACCACTGTGCCACCAGGGAAGCCCACAATGACACTCTTTAAAGCACAAAATTTGAGTTTGGCTGGACTATATTCTTTATGCTAATATCATAGTCCTAGTGCCAAAAAATAGTGTGACCTTAAGAACTATGCTCTCAGTCTTAGTCTTGCATTTCTCTCTTTATTTTTTCATTTTTTCCCAAGAATATTTTTTTGAGAAGTTTTAGGTTCACAGCAAAATTGAGAGGGAGGTACAGAGATTTCCTACATATTCCCTGCCCCACACATGTACAGCCTCCCCCGTCATCATCATCACTCCCCAGAGTGGTACATTTGTTACAACTGATGAGCCTATATTGAAACATAGTCATCTGAAGTGCACAGTTTACATTAGGCTTCACTTGATACTGTTCATTCAATGGGTTTGGACAATATAATGACATGTATCCATCATTATAATATCATACAGAGTATTTTCACTGCCCTAGAAATCCTCTGTGCTCCACATATTGGACTCTTCTCCCCTCCCTCAACTCCTGGCAACCACTGGTCTTCTTACTTTTTAGTTTTACCTTTTCTAGAATGTCATATATTTGGAGTTGTATAGTATGTAGCTTTTTCAGATTCTCATCTTTCACTTAGCTACATGAATTTATGTTTCTTCCACATGTTTTTTCATGGTTTGATAGCTCATTTCTTTTTAGTGCTAGATAATATTCCATTGCCTGAAGTAACAGAGTTTGTTTATCCATTCACCTACCAACCAAAGGACATCTAAGTTGCTTCTGAGTTTTGCAACTATAAATAAAGTTGCTATGTCATCTTTGTGCAGGTGGTTGTGTGAACCTAAGCTTCCAATTCCTTTGTATAAATACCAAGAGGCATAACACCAGCAATCTATGAGAGTTCCTGTTGCTTTATATCCTTACCAGCATTTAGTGTTGTCAGGATTCCAGATTTGGCCATTCTAATATGTTTGTAGCTGTTTCTCATTGTTGTCTTAATTTGCACTTCTCTGATTGTATCTCTTAAAGTGGTCTCCTGGAATGCTTATATATTTTCTACTTTTTTCTTTAAGACAAGAGGTATAATTATATGTGACTATTAAGATAATGGTTAAATAATAATTAAATTAGTTCTGTTTCAAAAACTGTTCAAAGCCTTTTCCATGAATCATGTCATGCCACAACTAGCAATTGTTACAACTCTAATTCAACATAAAATGATTCTCTCCACAAGAAAACCCTAAGCCCCTGTGTTAAACCCACAACTCAACTAGCAAGCGTGCAAGTGAAGCAAGCATGTTTCACAACTGCACAAGTGACCCACGTACATGCCATCTGACAAGAGATGCAATGGTAATCCCCATTGCCTTCCTCATTTCTTTCTCCAGAATTGGAGGAATATGAAGGTCTACATATTGAGGGTGACGGGAAAAAAACAGGAGGTTGAGACTACCAGGACATTCCTGAGCTTCCATAATAGTCCAAGTTTGTTTACCGTTACTTGAATTTTTGATGCAATAAAAATAAATCCTCATTGCATCTCTAAAAAACTAGTTTTTTTCCCCCAAAAACAAGCTCATTTAGCTTGTGTTACCCGTGGGCAGCACTTACACCAAAAACCCACACAGAAGTCTCCCAGAATGCCTTGCCCGGTGGTTCTCCCTAAACAGCGCCTTTGTGCTTTGCTTTCTGCTTTCTTTTCTGGTTTATTGTCCCTCTGTGATCAGCCCACCAATCATATCATTCTCAAACAAACTTTATCCAAGCAGTGTGAAAGGTTAGCTAGAGGCAATAGACAGTATTGAAATAGCTGTTAAAGCAAAATGAAAGAATTACGTACTCTGATTTGTGAATGAGATACTTTTTCAATATAAAAAATATTTCCCATATTACATCATATATAACATAGCTCTACAAGATGGAAATAATACAACTTGGAGAATGAGTTTCTATTATGCAGTAAGATTGCAGAGATGCACACTTTGACCTGGAAGTTATAATTCTACAAATATATTCTATATGTATAATAGGTCTCTAGCACAGATAAATGTACAGAGTATGCATACTCCAAAATGGTTTCTTTTGGCAAAAAACAAAAATACAAATGAAAAAATGGAAAACAAAGTAAATACTGTATATAGCCATCAAAGACTAATGGGATGACTGGGTGAGCAAATTATGGCACATCTTCATAAGATTACCATTACTGATTTACTAACTGGAGGTAAATCAGTAATTACTAAATGTTAACACACCCACAGTAAGGGACAACAGGACAATGAGAAGAGTTTATGCTTACACAGCTGTAAAGAGGATGATGGTGTAGAGAACAAAGGTGACTGTGCTCTGATTACATCACTTAATACCTATATAACCTTTCACCACTTACACTACCTACCCCATCCTTAGTGTACTCACATAGGCAGTGGGTATAATGCATACCTGTATTTTTAATGAGCAATAATGTTCTTATCAAATAAAATACTAATTATGATTTGTGGTAACACTATGACATGGTATATAGAGCCAAAAATAAAACAATTATCATTGTGTGGTCTCTATGTAAGTCTACGTGTGAAAACATACAGAGAAATACATATGTATGTATTTTACAAGCATATGTCAGAAAAAAAGAGATATCAAAGTATGGATGTTGGTGGTTACAAACTGGAGGAGTCATAAGGTAGATAATGGTCTTTCATTACGTAACTTTTGTCCAGGTATAATTTGAACTTTTATCAACAAAATTTCTTCCTTCAAAAATTGGAACGTTAACACAGCAAAATAAGTATGCATATAGTTCTAAATATTCCATATAGGAAAAGTATAGGGCTATCAAAACAAGAGTTGAACATCAGTTCCAAATGTCATATTAAGAGTTTCATGTTATTGCATTTTTCCCTGCTTTTGCTTCTCCATTATCTTTTTATGTCATTATGTAATAAGTTTTAGACTACAGAAGGCCAAATAGGTGAATTCCAAATAATTTACAACACACAGGTAGGAAGAGACCTAGACTTCTTTTGTGTGGTGCACTATAGAAGAGATTTCTACAACAGACACAGAAGCTCGAGCTAGGATACAGCACAGGAGGAACAAGGGTGGGGTATATGTGAAACAAAATTCCCCTACCAAGGATCAAACCCGTACCCTCAGCAGTGAAAGGGCAGAGTACCAACCACTGGATTGCCACGGAATTCCCAAAATTCTTAAATCCAGTAGGTTCAAGTTGAGATTAAAGGGTACTGGTAAGAGGAGGAGTTGTATAGAGAAGAGGGTCAAAAGGAAAGTCCATCAGCTGTTTTGAAATTAATACAACAAAAAACTTTAAATTGTTATCATTTAAATTAAAATCGAATTTAAAAGACAGGATAAAATCACAAAAGTTTAAAAATCGAAGCATAGTTTTAAATTGGCAATAATCACAGAATTCTTAAGATGTGTGAAACTCTGTAAATTCCTCCTCCCCTCCCCCCAGCTATTGGGGTGGATGAAAAAGTCTGCAAAACACTAAAATAAATAATCAGTATCAGAATCTAAAATATTCTTAAGTAATATTGGCTTCCCGTTAAACAAAAAACACTTCAACATCCATCTAAACTAAAACATTTGAACAAATCCTGACCAATGGAATTAAGCTAAAGTAAAAACAGAAAGCACAAATATTAAAAAGGAATACTGTAAACTTTATTTATGGACTTTTATATAAATATAAAAAGCAATGGATATTACAAACACACTTGCACACTTTCTAGAAAAATCCAACTCCTGTATATGCTGAAAATCAGATATCAAAATCTGGGGGTCCCAACTCCACAGAAGAAACCAGTTGCGCGGGTAACTAGCCACATTTAGCGTCTCCAACTCCACCTCCGCGGTGCAAAAGACCCATGGGAAATTCCCAGCGAGCGCCTAAAGCCTGGACGAACTGGCAGAGGTCCAAGAGATGGAACCCCGGAGGGGTAAAAATATTTCAACTAGTTCCACCTGCCCACGCCGAACAGACGTTAATAGAATTGGCTCTTACGGGCCGCCGTCCTTCCCGCCAGTCACGTGACCTTCACTCGGCGTTCAGCTAGTGAGCTGACCTGCGGACCCAGTCACTTCTCCGGTGGCCGGGCCTTGCGGGGCCCGCTGACTCTGGGTATCCCGGCACGGAGGGGACCAGTGTCCGGAGACCGGAGGCTCATGTAGTGTTCACTCTGGGATACGTATAAGTCAAGAAAAAGCAGTTTCCGGAAGGCTCTGTCCCGCCATGATCAATTCCCACATCCTCGCTGTTTTTCAGCATAGTATACGATACTTGTAAAATATAATCCCTTTGGCAGGTCACTTTGTCAAGAAAAGTTTACAGTTTGTAGTTTCTGTAGCTGCATTCTTACAGGTTAAATATGAAATGCTGAATTTATAACGTTGAGAGAACAGGATACAAAGTAGCACATGCCTTACGATATTTAGGCAAATTTACCGGAATCAACAAAAGGACAGTAAGAAGTCCTTCAAAATGGTAAAAAAAAAAAAAAAAAAACCCACTGTTCCACACCTTTCAGCTTCCCGTCTTTCACTGAATATAGTTTCTATAAAATAAATTGGCTTAATAAAAATGACCTTATATATATATATATATATATTTTTTTTTTTTTACTGAAGTTGATTTACAATGTGTTAGTTTCAGATGTACAGCAAAGTGATTCAGTTATACACTAATTTTCCATTATAGATTATTACAAGATATTGAATATAGTTCAATACGTGTGCAGTAGGTCCTTGTTTTTTTATCTATTATCTGTTGCTCATCTAAAAATGAACTTTTAATTAAAATCCACAATCTAGAGCGGATGGATAATTCAAAGACTTTTAACATTAGCATTCATTCATTCGATAACCTTAGATTCTTTTGCCGTACATATACATAATCCAAAATGTAGAAAAACATGTTTAAGATGAAAAAACAACAATAAAATGTTTTCCTAATGTTTTTCGTAATAGTAATGTTCACATGAAATCCAAGAATAATAAAAAAGATTTACATTTTTTCTTTAAAACTAGTAATAATGTTTATATATATTAAGGTGAATAAGATTACAAACAAATAGACAAACATTTGGAAAACATTTGCTATATGTGTAGGGTAGTATTCAGTGTAATACTCAGAATACAAATTGGCCTAAAATTAATGAGGAAAAACAAAAGCAACTACTTTAACATGTATTAAGTCATATGAACAGGTTGTTTTTAGAAGAGAAAACAAATAAATAAAAACAATACAAAACTGTATCCCCCACAAAACTAAAGTAACCTAACAAGAGAAGCCTTGTTAACCCGATTGGAGACAAAAATGAATTGCTAATATTCAGGTTTGAGAACTGTATATTTGGTACTTACACATTTTAAGGTACCTTTTTTGACCCATCAATTCTATTTTGACCAAAGTGTGAAATTTACAAGAATGTTCTCTGCAGAATTTTTTGCAAAAGTGAAAAATAAATAAAGTAAATCTTTATCATTGAGGCACAGGCAAATGATATAGATAGAAGATTCTGTCCAATATATTGTAAATGTCCCAAAAAATCTGAATGTATACACAAGTTTAAAAGGTAGTATGGAATGAAAGAGAAAAGATATACTGTGTATAAAGTTTTTTTTTAACTTGTAAGCTTCTGTAATTTTTTAATGTTTACAGTGATATTCTGTCATTTAAAAGGTATTCTAATCCTCTATTCATTGAAGTCCTTCACCAGTGGTTCCTTGGACTCTGCTCTTTACAGGACTCTGATCTCTCTCCTCACAATAATCATTAACATCTTCAGCAGCTACTGGGAGCTTGGGTTCTCAGCAATTTAATTTTATCCTGTCCCCGTACTTCCATTTCTGGATGACAGATGGCGCTACAACATGGGTCTTTGATAATTGTAACACTGACAACACATATGAATGAGGCGAATTTTAACTAGAAAAATGGAGTTGTTCTTGGGCCTCACACATTTCCTTTGAGGATAGTATACTGATGTAAATTTTCACAGGCAGATTTCAAGGGCTTTAGCAACAGAGTAGTATATGGCACTCTCCACGTGCTGAGAAAAGGCTGCAAAATAAACTCTCCAGAGGGTGGTTCCCCTTGTAAGACAACAAGTTTTCTGGGCTCAGGAGTTCTCAAAAACTCCGAAGGCCCAGGAACATTAATTTAATAAACAGTGAGTCTCGGAGGAAAAAGTTTTTGTGGCACATCTTTGTCGGAATATGCAGGAAAAGGCCAGACAAGGCATTAGAAGATGTACTAGAAAATTGTGAGTAGTAATAAAACAAAACCAAAAAACTTAGATTTTAAAGTGAAAGACTTGAAATGAGAAGATCAATCACTAACGAAATACAATTTTTTTGGAGTCCAAGAAAATTTTCCTAGCCTTGCAATTTTTAAGCAATGAAAAAAGTCTTGCATAAGCCACTGCATTTTAGGATCCTTGCAAGGGCTTATGGGTTTACAGAAGCCCCTGCCGCATGATTTTACTAATGCATTTCTCACTTCTGGATGGCCCAAAGTCCTGGTGAAAAGGGATGATAAAAAAAGTCATAAAACTGAATCTGACCCATGTATATATGAAAAATTAATACATTATAAATAGGATATTTTAAATCAAAGAAGCAAGAACTGAAGAATTTATTTCTGAAGAAAAATAATGTTGGAGTAAGGAAGTGCTTGAAAAAAAAAAACCATGGGAACATGTCAAAGGGTACAGAAGCCAGCCTGAAGGAGGCAGGTTTGGGAAAATATGTGCATCAAAATAAATAAAGCAGTGTTCAATTATATCCCTAAACATAACATAAAAATCTGTGAGTCCAGTGTCATGCAGTGTGGCCAAAAAAAAAAAATCCATTAGTCCAGACTTACATACATAAATAATTTAATAAATTAACAAATGGGGAAATAAGACAATATTTCATGCAGAATAACCCTGAATAATTTATGTAGATACTCTCCCCACAAGCCAGTAGAACATAACTCCTCACTTCTTAAGTGTAGGCAGCTCATAGCGACTTACTTTCAAAGAGTGTAGTATGGAAAGGGGAAAAAAAAATAACTTTACCATGGAAAAACCCGACAAATGTTACCTCAGCCAGGTGTTCAAGTGCTAAGTCAGACTGATAGAATGTATCACTGATGTGATGGAAATGACGCTTTTCCTCTGTGATTCTTCTTCCCCAAATCTACAGATCCTGTCTAATCATGAGGAAAACATCAAATAAAGCCCAGCTGAGGGACACTGTACAAAATACTTGCCTGGTAGTCCTCAAAAAGTGTCAAAGTCATCAAAAACAAGAACATGTTGAGAAAGTTTCACAGTCCAGAGGAGCCTAAGGAAACATGATAAGTAAATGTAATGTGGTATCCTGGGCAGGATCCTGGAACAGATAATGCACATTAGGTAAACACTAAGGAAATCGAGTATAGTATGATTTTTAGTTACTGATAATGTATCAATATTGGTATATTAATTGTAATAAATATAGCATACTTATGCAAAACATTAAAAGTAGCAGAACTGGGTGTCAGACTGTAGGAACTCTGAATAAGAACATAGGGGCTGTACTATCTTCTCAGTTTTTCAGTAAATTTAGAACTATTTTTTTTTAAAGAAATAAAGGTAGTAATGGATTTGAACCCAATGAGTAAAAGGAAAATCCATGAGTCCATACCGATAAAAACAATGAATGACTGAGTGAGGATGAAATGAAAACTCTTCCTGACATTAGGTTACCGACTAATAACTAAAGAAGGAATGATAAGAAGGAATTAGAAAATGATCAGTTTGTGCTAAAACAGTGAGTGAAAGTACCATTAGGAACAGACTATTTACATAGTCTCAAAGTATCTCCCCACAAGTTATTTTTTTAATTAAAAAGAGGAGAAACAGAACTATCGATCTGAACTATAGTAATCAAAATTACCATCACCAATATTGGTAAGTACCAATATTACATGTCTCCTGAAACAATGCTTTGAGAAGGACCCAGCATCCATTCAATACTATTCTTGCTAAAAATGCATAATATAAATCTGACCACGGGGCAACATCATCCTAACACAAGTTAAATGATATTTTACAAAACAGTTGACCTGCACACTTCAAAGCCATAAAAGTCAAGAATCTCAAAGAAACACCGAGGAATTACTCTAAATAAAATGATACTAAAAAGACATGAAAATGAAATGCAGATGCTCATTTTGTATATCAACTATACTTGAATAAGAAGAAAAGATTGTAGACTAGATAATGATTTAACCAATCCTAACTTTCCTGAACTGTAGTTGTGTAAGAAAATGTCAGTGTTATTGGAAATGCACTCCAAAGTATTAAGGTTTGCTTTATCTAACTTATTTTCAAATGGTTTTGAAATATTGTGTGTGTCTGTGCATGTGTGTGTGGTACATGGGTATGTCTACATCTATCCATGTCTATACAGAGAATGATGAGAACAATAAATCAAATAGCAGCAAAATGTGAACAAACATGATGAATCTGGTTAGAGAACATAGGAGTCACTTGTCCTATTCTTGCAACTTTCTTTAAGTATATAATTATATCATAATAAAAAGTTAGCAAAATAGTTTTGGTACAATTTATTATATCATCCTCTCTCACAGTGTTTACAAAAGTGATTTTAAATTAACATAGAATGACTGCCTAAAAATAGTTGAGGATATCTGTCAACTGGGAAGAAATATTTGTAGCATGTGTGACTGACAAAAATTTGGTCTCTAGAATGTAAAAATGTCTTCCAAAATGATGAAGATTAACCAATATCCACCCAGTGGGGGAAAATGAGCAATTTAGATCTGACGGGAAATTCACAGAAGATAATTAAAACCAAGAAACATGACAAAATGCTTAATCTTATGTAGAAGTCAGGAAAATTAAAATATACTATTTTTCACTTATTGAAATGGAAATTTACAAAATGTTACTTTATATGGTGTGGTCAAAGGAGTGAAGAAACAGGATTTCTTTATATTGGTACTAGGAGTGCAAATGTATTAAATTCTGGTGTTGCACATGATGGCTATGATAACTATTCAGAGAAGGAAGGACTACCTGAAATTCTGGAATAAATAAAAAGGAAGGAAGGAAGGGGAAATATCCATCTATCTATATAATGAGTACCTTCATTTTTCTAATTATTTTATATGCATTTTAAGATAGTTTCTGCATTATAAAATCATAAATATTTGAAGGGAATACTCAAGAAGTTGGAAATAATGCCAACATGGATGATAGATTAAGTTACCACTGTCATTAACTGGTATGGCTGACTAATTCTCATTATGTCTGATGAAATTTTTATTTTTCTCTTTGCTTCAATATCTCAATGTTGAACAAAATTAAAAGAAAATACTTTGAAGAGTCATTATATTATTCATGGTTTCCCATTCTAAACATAGATATCTACTTCAGGTGCTTGATGTTGGAGCTTACAGCTGGACCCATCCATCTACCAGCTGTATCACCAGGGCTCTGGCCAGGACAGGAATAGAGCCTGGCATGTTTTTTAAAGCCATAGAAATTCATTGGAGATTATCATGTGTCCTCTGACTGCCATGAATCACGAATAGATACTGTGATTATTTTCCATGTGGTTGGTAATATTTAGAGTGATTTTGAGTTCGAAATTTTAAAATTATCTGTCCTACATAGGAAAGGCTATAGCACAATGAGCAGTAATGGGTCATTTCACAGACACTAACTATTCACATCTGAACCTTCATCCTACCCTGGGTGGGTTTTCTCCCTCACTCCATCAAAATAAATCTTTTAAAAAATGTTGTGGTACTTCTTGCTGTTAAACCTGGTGGATAGTTCCCACTGCTCATCTTATCTAACCACTCATTGGATTAAACTGTTCGATGGACTCCTCCTTTCTAAATAGCTTCCTCTCTCTTTTTGGGCTTCCATTTTCCTTCTTGTCCACTGAACTCTCTGACTAGTCTAATTTTGTCTCATTTATTGGCTCCCTCTCCTCTGTTCCTGACCCCCAAATTCTGGAGTACTTAAGCCATGGTGGTAACCCCACCATATTATCCATTTCTACGTGTGCAAAATGGCTGCAATAATTCCACTCCCTGCATCCAAATCACTGGGTAGACCCCAGCCACAGTGACTCTGTATTGCTTTTGCCAACAGGACAATTGCAAATGTGACACAACCAGAGATGCAGAAAAAGTACTTGCACACAGGGCTTGCCTTCTCCTGCATTCTTAAGAGTGCGATAACTATATGAAGGAGGCTGCTCAATGATGAGACACATATCACTAACTCATCCCTGTCACCTAACCTGCCACCAAACCAACCTTTGCATATGTAAGTGACGCCACCCTAGACAATCCAGGCCCAGTCGAGCTGACTCAGATCAGAAGAACCATGAAGCTCATCCATAGAATCATTATAAATAATAAATACTATTGTTTTAAGCCTCAAATTTTGGGGGATAGTTTGATACAAACCAAAGTTAATGATGCATACATAGGTACTTAGAAGTGTGGTGGTGCTGTCACAAAAATGTAAAGAATCTGGCCAAAAAACCAAACAACCTGATTAAAAGTTGGGTGAGGAGGTCATCCCTGGTGGCACAGTGGTTAAGAATCCACCTGCCAATGCAGGTGACATGGGTTCGAGCCCTGGTCTGGGAAGGTCCCACATGCCGTGGAGCAACTAAGCCTGTGCACCACAACTACTGAGCCCTTGTGCAATAACTATGGAAGCTCATGTGCCTAGAGCCTGTGCTCTGCAATGAGAGAAGCCACCACAACGAGAAGCCCGTGCACCACAATGAAGAGCGGCCCCTGCTCACCGCAACTAGAGAAAGCCCACGCACAGCAATGAAGACCCAATGCAGTCAATAAATAAATAAATAGAAAAATAAAAGATAAGTGAGGAGCTAAATAGACATTTTTACAAAGAAGGCATATAGATGGCCAACAGGCAAGTGAAAAGATGCTCAACATCACTAATTATTAGGGAAGTGCAAATCAAAACTAAACGAAATACCACCTCTCACCTGTCAGAATGGCTATTATCAAAAAGGCAAGAAATAACAAGTATTGGGGAGGATGTAAAGAAAACAGAACACTTGTGCACTGTTGGTGGGATGTAAATTGGTGTAGCCACTATGGAAAACACTATGGATATTCCTCAAAAAACTCAGAATAGAACTATCATATGATCCAGCTATCCCACTTCTGGGTGGAAATCCAAAGAATATGAAAACACTAATTTGAAAAGACATATGCACACCTGTGTTCATCACAGCATTATTTATAACAGCCAAGATATGGAAATATAGAAATAACCTAAGTACCCATCAACAGACGAATGGATAAAGAAGATGTGATAGATGTCACACACACACACACACACACACACGCGTGCGCGCGCGCGCGCGCAATGGAATACTACTCAGTCATAAAAAAGATGAAACCTCTCCATTTGTGACTACATGGATGGACCTTGAGGGTATTGTGTTAAGTGAAATAAGTCAGATGGAGAAAGACAAATACCATATGATTTCACTCATGTGGAATACAAATAAATCAAAAAAACAAACAAAAAACAAAATAAATGAACAAACCAAAGATGAATGGGAGAGGAAAACACCACAGGACCTGGAAAGCAGAGGGGACATGGGCTTATTGTTCTGTCTGTTCACCAGAGAGAGGACAGCACCTTATGGAGAAAGACTAGTGATTGGAGGTGAGAACCTCAGGAAAGAGGGCTGTCAGATCGAGGTGAGAACCTCAGGAAAGAGTGCTGTCAGATCCAAGGTCCATGCAAGCCAGGATCAAGTCTTCATCATGAAGACCCTTTGTGTTGATGTGTGCCCTAATGGGCAAACAAGAGGCTATCCCCAAATCACGTTAGCATGGAAATGGGCAAAGGCATGGAAACAACACAAAGCAGTGCAACAGCACATAAACAATCCCTATGCTTGGGAAGACCCCTCTGAGCACTTACGACTGCTGCATTTCTTCTCACCTATATATGCCCATTGGCACCAGCTTGCATAGACCACAGCTCTGGACAAGAGAGTTCCCAGGACAACATAAGTAACTGTTGTACTCTCCAGGGAAGAAAAATCTCTAGTTCTCAGTCTTGCCTGTATGCAAGAACAGGATACAAAAGATTTGAGGCCAAGTTTGAGAAATGTGTCTGACTTTTTACAACACTTTCACCCAAATTTAGTGTGCACGGAGTCTTTACAGTCCCTCAAGCTCATCACTCTCCCCTTGTCACATCATTGCTTATTTCTCAGTGCAACTTTAACCAAAGACTCCCCTGCAACCCAACATAAGGTTTGGACAGTCATCTGGTGGGCAAATTCAAACGAAATGTTTGGAACTGGATTTAAGCCCGTTTCTCAGATATATGACCAGAAAATGGGTTTTCACCGTTAATAGCTTGGAGGGCAGAATCAGTAGTCTGTGGCAGGCCTTAAAAAAATCATCATTCCGGGCTTCCCTGGTGGCGCAGTGATTGAGAGTCCGCCTGCCGATGCAGGGGACATGGGTTCGTGCCCCGGTCCGGGAAGATCCCACATGCCGCGGAGCGGCTGGGCCCGTGAGCCATGGCCGCTGGGCCTGCGCGTCCGGAGCCTGTGCTCCGCAACGGGAGAGGCCACAACGGTGAGAGGCCCGCGTACTGCAAAAAAAAAAAAAAAAAAAAAAAAAAAAAAATCATCATTCCTCTTTAGAAACTTCCCCCCAAATTCTCACCTATGACACAGCCATGAGGGACACGGGGTGCAGTGTTGATGCCATATTGCACTCATAACACAGGCTTCAGGAAGACCCATTTCAGTTCAGAATTTGGCAGCCTGTCTCTCCCACCATTACCTCCCAGAAATGGCAGACACCAGCTTAGTTCAAGCAGGCAGGAAATGGAGGCTTTTCCAGTAGATCCTGGAAACCAGTTCTGAATGCAATGAAAAGTTCCTGGTTTTCCTTGGACTGTTTCTACCACAAGCTCTCAGCACCCTGACACAGATTCTACCTTAGGACATGTATTAAAGGCGGCAGGAGGGCTTTTTAAACATCTGTGTGCCCACTCCCAGAGTTTCAGCTTGATAGACTGAGGTGACCTGAGAATCTGTGGTTCTAACAAGTTTGCAGCGATGGTGCTGCTGTTCTTGAGAACACACTTTGAGAACCGCTGTGCAATCACCCATGTCCAAAATGAGAGAGTGGCTCATAGGAAGCGGGGCTCTGATGCTGAGGTGATATTTACTTGGGGCCAGTTCACCTCCGGGTTGTCAATCTGCCCAGATATCCTTCATGCAGCTGCTCTCTTTCCAAAATTAGGGTTTGTTATTTGACTCTAATCCTACTCTGGTGGCCCACACAGCTAATTTCCCAGTCCCAACACCGCAGTTAGATGTTGTCAGACAAAAAACCAAAAGGGGTTATGCTTGTGCAGTTAGACTGCGGTCTACTGATGCGGTACAATGTCACAAAACGAACACTTGGGGGCTGTGAGCTCCAGCGGCGGGAGGAGCAAGAAGAGAGAATGACAACCAACTTTTCCCCACTATCCCTCCGCCCAGCCCTCGAGCTTTCTGGAAGGTGCCAAACTGGCGCAGCCGCAAAGCAGGCTCCGCAATGCTGTAAGAAGAGTGCGCAAGCGCCAGGAAGCCCCCTCCCTGCGCGAAACCGTCCCTGCAGTGCATCTAGAGTGCGCATGCGCCACGGAACCCCCTTCCTGCGTGAAGTCGACCCCTGCAGTGCAGTGAAGAGTGCGCAGGCGGTGGGAGGACCCCTTCCTTGCAGGGCTGTGAGCTGGTCTCCACCCCTCCCCTCCCATCACCCCTTCCAGGTGATTGACGCTAGATGTGGCCTAAGGGATGAAGGGCTGCAGAATGGTGGTCCTAGGAGACCGTTTTCCAAATACAAAAGCGCCACAAACGTTCTCTGTTACTGCAGCATAACCTAAACACCTAGCCCTGTCCCGGAGCGGACAGTTTGGAATGGGGAAGTGAGCTAACAGAGGGCTGAGGTTAGATTTCTGAAATCAGAGCGCTCCTAGACTGCAATGCTCAATTCACTCTGATTTCTTCAAAATTCTTCACCCTTGCAGCTTTCAGATGGCATGTTAGGAGCCTGCACCTGGCCTTCTTGCTTCTTCTGCTTAAGTCATGGGTTATCATGGTTATCAGTTTTTTAACCTCTAGACACCTACACCAATGAGGCGCAGAGCTTCTTCCAAATTCCACTATCTCACAGGTACAGGAAGTCAGGATAGTAACAGAGCAGAGCACCTAGCTACTCTGTGGTCCTGTTGAGGGGAGAAGAGTCATTTTGGAACCAGAGATTTGGGGCAGGCAAAGGAGAGGTAGAGAGAGCCCCTCCCCCATGTCTGCCCTCCAGTTTTCACCTTGCCCTGCACTATGCCATTGTTTTCGGGCTAAGAACCACATTTCCCCAGCAGGCATGTGTTTAAACATTCTGGTTTCATTCTGGCCACATTACAAACCACTGCATCCTGCCCCAGAGTCCCAACTGAACAAGATTTCTTTGGAGAGCAGAGATAACAGGATAGCACAGCAAAGACGTTCCTCACATTAGTTCAACACTTCCTAAGGCACAGCGTTTTTTCTTACTCAAGTATTGCAGAAGCCCTCCATAGATTACCCCTTCACACTCTACCAGGGCTTCACATAACCTCACAGTTACATCAGACAGAAGAGCAGGTGGACAGAACCTGACCCATAGGTTAAACCTGGTCAGAGTCCATTCATCTCTCACTTATGTGACTGTCATAGTCTCTGAACATGTTTTCCTGTTTCTTTCCTTGTCCCTCTCCCAGCCCGTAATCATCAGTACTGCAGAATGAGTCAGACTGTGTCCAGCCTCTGTTCAAACCCCTGCAATGGCTGTTTACTGCAGTCTTTGGAAGCAGAGTCCTCACCATGCCCTGAATGCTGTGAATGGCTGTGACGACCCCTGACTTCAGCTACACATCAGTCGCACTGCCCCCCTTGCCATTTCACTGACAAATGAGCTCTCCTGTAGGGCCTTTGCTCTCTGCCTTGAACAACCCTCATTCTGCTCCTGCTTGATTAACTCTTTC
>NW_006787175.1:182603-187700 GCF_000442215.2 Lipotes vexillifer
TCCCTTCCTTCAGCTCTTTGCTTAAAATTCAAAACTGAGTCCTTTCCCAACCACCCTATTCACTTTTGAAAGCCGCCCTCCCCCAACCAACCCTTTTCTAGTCACCTTACCATGACACATTTGTCTTTTTGCCCACTGTCCTCTTCTCCTTACCCACTAGAAATTTTTTTTAAAAAATAGTTATAAATATGTAACATACATTATGACTGTAAGCTTATGAGAACAGGGAGTTTTGTTTTGTACACTAATGTATTTCAAGATTCTAGGAGAGTGCTCAATATACAGTAGGTATTCAATAAATATTTATTAAATAAATAAATATTTAGGTCTCAGGAGTAAGAGACAAAATGAAATGACACTTTAGGAACAATGAGTTGAATGGGAGAAATGAGTAGCAAGGGAAAAAAAGAGGCATAGCAAAACTTGTAGGCTCATAAAGACTTCCCAAACCCTCTTCTGAGTTGTGAGCAAAGAGGATAATGCCAGCCCAGTGAAGACTTATAAGGAAGCAAGAAGCACATTCAGGCACCCAAAGACAGCTCCAGAACAGGGAGGTGTACTTTTATTGCTGCTCTCTTCCTCCTGCCTCAGTAAACCATCCCACACGATTCTCACCATGCGTGCTTCCCTGGAACAAAATGTGTACACATTTTGGCATGAAACTTGTTTTCCCTGGAAGGCCTCAATTTCACAACTAGTGGCCTCAGTTTGAATATTTTGGTCCCTGCAGATCTGAATCACATAGTCTGTCCTCAGAAGTTCACCCTTGTCCCACAGCCAGGGAGGACTTCGAGGGATTAGCTGCTGAGAATGAGCTAGGAGACTGGCAGCAGTCACTGTTCCCTGTTTGAGATCAGGGCACGGCTACCCTGGAGCCTCTGTTCCATCCATGTCACCTCAGGGAAGCCTCTTCTGGGGCAGATATTTTTAAATATCTTGCAAAATGTGAAATGTGCCTACATTTAGACCTAACTATCTTATTTTTCAATAAATAGATTAAAAAACAAAAAAGAATAAAAGTCCACTGCAGCATTGTTTGTGGTAGTGGAAAAAATTAGCAGTGATCTAATTAACTATAAATAGATGGTTGACAACAAAATAAGGTGCATATGATACTGGATATCATACAACTGATAAAAAAATGAAAGAGCTATATATGGAAAAATGATCTGATAGTTGTAAAACAAGAGCAATTTTAAAAATAAGTTAAAAGCAGCATTTGTATTTATGTAGGCACTTTTTAGTATATTTTTATAGGCATCAACTGCTTTGTAGATGCTAGTCAACCTGTAACAGTGATTACATTTATTAAGTTAAATGAGGCAGGGGAATTGGGCATTGGACTCAATACATTTATACAATCCTAGATTGTTTGAATGCTTGCAGCAACCATTAACTTTTGTTATTTAAAAACCCCTGTCCCATGGACCTCCTTCATCATTGTCTCCTCAGTTCCTTTCTCAGCACCTTTTCTGAGTCTGTTCTGAACCCCTCCCGTCAAGGGAGCACTGTTTTTTTCTGCAGTTCCTGTGGATTTTTTTTAAAGCAGTTTGCCTCTTATGCAGCTTTGAATGCCAGATGGCGCTGTAACCTGGTTGGTGAAGACTATCCCAAGCAAAGATACCTCAAATGGGA
Source organism: Lipotes vexillifer (assembly GCF_000442215.2). Taxonomy (NCBI): domain Eukaryota; kingdom Metazoa; phylum Chordata; class Mammalia; order Artiodactyla; family Lipotidae; genus Lipotes; species Lipotes vexillifer. The sequence goes on from NW_006787175.1 coordinate 184,239, forward strand.
TGAAGATCATTTTACAGCAGCAAATTTGGACATGTTTGGTATTCACCCCTCTCCTTTATGGGAGGGATGCTGGTGCCTTTGTTCACAGGCAGACATTTGAAGATTCTGGTGGCGGGGAGGATTGGTACCCTCTTGGGGGATGAAAACTCTGCCAGACCTAGGATCTTACCCATCAAACACACACTTGGCAACACGTTTGGTTGGAATCTACAGAATAGCCCCAAAGGGGAAGCCCATGAGGGGTTTGCTGACAAATTGTCCATCCAAAAACAAACGCACAAACACCCCCCAAAAAACAACAAATAACAAACCAAAAATCATTTAAAATAATAGATTTTAAATGACAAGAAAGATCAATTAGAAAAATGTTCTCTCCGATTTTAATTATCCTGAATTTAACTATTTCTAAACTATGGGGAAAATCTTCCATAAGTGGTTTTTGAGGAGAACTTTTGACTGCTAGTACTTGTGAAGGCTTCAATTTAGAGTTTTTCTAGTTGATAACTTCTGGAGAAACTATAGATATGAATGATGAGTTAAGAGGAAAACAGTTTAAATCTGTGTTTAATCTAAGTGTACAGAGAAACATATTCAAACTAATTAGAACATTCCAAATTGTATAACACTGAAATGTTAAAAAATATTGTTTTGGAACATTTGGAAGAAAGTGAAGCTAAATCTCTATCTTAAACCATTTATAAAAATAAATCCCAGTGGTCTAAAACCAGCAAAAGGTAGGGTAAAAAAAAAAAAAAAAGGGAAAAGAGAAGCCATAGCCTTGGGGGAGATATTTACAACTTTCCTAACTAGATAATAAAAAAGACCTCTACAAACTAGTAAGGGAAAAGGCTAAGAAGACAATGGGAAGGAGGGCTAATTACACGAAAATTCAAATCACAGCAACATGGAATAGAATTAAGCATATTTATTGGCAATTTTTATTCCAATGTTGCTGTTCTAAGATAATGTAAAAGCATACATTTCTGCCCTGAAGTCACCAGTGAACATTTGCCAGAGGTCAGGGTCACAGGTAAGTTGAAATTCTGGAAGCAAATAATGTTAATGGAGAATAAGCAAATCGTTTTATTTTCTAAACTTTTTATTAATTTTTGTGGTTGTGAAGAAGTTTTATGTTTAAAAATCCCTTGGAAAGCACTGTGGGGAAATTAAGAATAACAAATTAAGTGACAAATATTTTATTCCCTCTACCTGCAGGAAGTTCAAGTGGGTCACAAACAAGTTATCAATATTGGAACATTTGTAAAGGGAATATTTCTAAGCAATTAAAATGTCACAGGATCTTCAAAACATATGATACATTCCTCCTATTCAAGAATAGAGATGGAAATGCATTTGTTTTCTAATATAGAACAGTTTTATGGACACCCTCACCAATTAACTCTTGACCAAATATTTTACAAACATGAGTTTGAGGTTCATGGTATCATTAGCTGCCCATGGTTCTCCCACGCCTCCAGGCCACCCAAACATAGAGTTATCTACCTCAGGGCTTTGTTGCTATTTAGGCTCCCAGCTGGACCTATCCATCCAGGAAGCCCACTTTGGTCCCCTGGCCAAGGCAGGAATAGAGACTGAGATGGTATGTCTTTTAAAGCCACCGGAGTATGTCAGAGGTTACCGATGTGCTCCCTCAGGATCACTGGGAGTTAGCACGAGGATGTTTACTTGGGGATCATAAGTTTCATGGAGGAGTTTGAGTTGGAAATGATGTTCTTGGGTCCCCTCAGGAGAGAGAGAGGGTACCAAGAGGAAAGAGAAAGTGTCCCTCTATATGGTAATGGATTGTTCACTTTCCAGTTTGTTTCTAAGGGATTTCTGTTCTTATCCCTCCACCCAAAGACTCTTACAGAGGTCTCTGTTACCTTCGTGATTTTTTTTAATTTACGGAGCTTGTGTCACAGCTCACAGAACTTGACAGTGCAGCAGCCCTGCCCACCCAGAAGCCTAATCCTCTCCTACCCACACCCCTGCAGTATCCTGGTCTTCCAGACCTTTCTGGCCATGCCTTGTTCAGTCTCTTCTTCCTGCACTTTTCACAGCTCTGCTGTTTTAAAAAAAATCTGTCCTGTATGAAGTCACATTGCCCTCTGGGCTCATCATCCACCCATTGGCAGACCCCTTCTTCCTTTCCTTTTCTCACTGGTAAACCTTCAGCTGAGTCCCCTCTGAGCCCATATGAAAACCCTAATTCAGTTAAATCCAGGCAGGCTTCTCATGAGCATACTGGGGGTAATTAGCAGGAGCCGCATTTTGTCTGCTGACAGCAAGAACCAGAAAATGAATTAGCCACCACAAGCTCAAAGGAGGGGTAGAAGGCAGGCAGGGGAGAAAACAGCAGACACAGCACTCCACCTCTGGATGCTTGCTGCTCCCTCCCCACCAGGCCTGGAGCAGGTGAAGAGGATTACCCCTGCATTGCACCATCGCAACTGCGCAGGCTCCAGTGGGACAGTTCCCTGCACTGAGGGTGGGGGCCTGGTACCCTCTGCTCCCATTGGCAACACATTTTCTAGAAGCCTGATGTGAGCTTTACTGAAGGGGCAAGGAGCCTGCAAGAAAATGGCTCTGAAAGCCAGAGTTCCTCAGACAGATGCAATTAGAACCTCCTGGATTATACCAGACTGAGTTTGACACCAGACTGCCCTCCATCCCACCCCCAGCCGTGTCCATGTCCCAGCTAATTTGGGCCTCTGGTCAGAGAAGAATGGAGATAGCCAAGTGCAGATATCAGTTTATTTTCTGTTGTTCAGTTAATTCAGCCTCCCAGAACCTTCTCATCATGCATTCATTTTATGAAAGACACAGCTGCCCTTGCTTCCCATGATTATAGGGGTCCACTTTTTACCCTCTGTGACTACAGTATCCTTTCTGGATGGGATGGTCACTGTGATGACAGGGAAGTTCCTCTCCAGCTATGACAAGGTCTGTCTTTGCTGGTGGCTCGTTAAAAACACTTTATGGCAGGACAGTGGCCTGATAGGGAGGGACCACAAGGAGCTTCCAAGAGGTGCTAGTTTTTCTGGACCTGGGTGCTTTTTTTTTTTCTGGACACACAGGTGTGTTTTTCACCTTGTGAAAAAATTTTGAACTTACACTTGGAGTGTGCAATTTTCTGTGGTTTTCTTAAAACCAAAAGCAAATGCGCCAACAAAAATACAAACTAAAAGAAGAGACAGACAAACAAAAACTTACTTGGGAGCCATGAGTTTTAGCAGAGGATAGCCCAGCAAACACACACACACACACACACACACACACACACACACACACGCACACACGCACACACACAGATACACACTCCATCACCCTATACTGCTCTGCCCTGAGATATAAGGATGGAGCCCAGGCAAGGGTACAAGTAATATCCTCAGTGCTGTATCAAGAAAATACATGCTTGACTAAGACCCCTCCCAGCATAGAGAGATGCCTTCTCTCTTTCCC
>NW_006787175.1:187710-229972 GCF_000442215.2 Lipotes vexillifer
CCCTCAACCCACACACTGACCACACACCTGGCTTCAACTTTATCACCAGGTAGAGGACTGGACACTAATTTTTTCAGACAGCCTCAGTTTCAAACGTTTTGGTTTCTACCTGGCTGCTTTTTGCAGTATTATATCTTATTTATCCCATCAGATCCCCCACCTGGGCTAGGCTTCTGGAGATCAATAGCCCTGAATGGGAAGTGGGGCTTACAGCAGCAAAGCTTACACTTCTGCACCCAAGACATCCATACCTGAGGTGGTGCTTTGTCTTTCAGGTTACCTGAAGCCAATCTTTATGTCTTTTGGTTATTACTGTGACTATCAGCCTCCCAGTCATTTCAGAAATCATATCCTCAACCAGGGTTTGTTGGGTCTCTGTTTATTGTCTTTGCTTTTGAGCATGCATCACATTTTCCTGTTCCTTCATATGTTGAAAAATTTTGGATTATGTCCTAGACATTTTGAATGATACATTATAAACAATCTTGATTGTGATATTTTCCCTAATACATTTTTCAAATCAGGCAGTTAATTTGTTGGAACAACAACTACAAACTCTCTCTCCTCTGTTGCTGGTGGGAACTGAAGTCTCACCAGCTGGGCTGTTTGGAGTCTGCCATCTGTGCCTATGTCAGGGGTCATCCAGGAGTTGGACAGAGTGTATAAGCAGAATTCAGCCCCCACCCTTCTAAGTCTTTTCTTTGTGAGAACTCCTCCTCATATTCTAGCTCATGTGATTGCTGCAAACTCTATCCTCTGGTTTTTCATGCCAGTAAAACTGCTGGTTTCGTTATTTTACTGGAAATTTAGGTGCCCTTCATGAGCAAGGACTTGCGACTGCCCTCAGGCTTAAAGTCCTAAAACAATGGGAATCTCACCCAGCACCATATCTCCATAACTAAGAGTTGACTCCTCTTCAGTACCTGCCTGCTCTGATTACTCTCCAGTGATTTCAGAGAGCTAATTTATATTTCATCTTATATTTCTATTTAAATTACTTATTTTATAAATTTTAAATAATATATTTAAAGTATATTATTACAATGCAATATTAGTATTATATTAATAACATACATTATATTATTAGTATAATATAATATTTGCACTAATATATGTTAATATATAATTAATACAAGTTTTTAAAATATTTGTGGATATATTTATATCTAAATATTTAAAACTAAATATGTTTCTTTACTTTTTGTTAACTGCTGGAGACTTGGTCCAATTGGAGATACTTGGCCATGTCCTGAAGCAGAATGCCAAGTTGGTGTACTTGGCACATGCTAGAAGAAGCTCATGAACTGCTCCAAAGCTCCGGAGTTATGTGTGTTCAGGGCAGTCAGACAGAAGCATTTCTATGAATACATGTCAGGGCATCCTACATAGAGATCCCAGAAAATTGCATGAATTTTGGTGTGGTATATGGGGACAAGGGAGAGAAAGGCTGGTAGGGAGGCAAAAATGCTAATAAAACCAAAATAGTACCTCCCAGTGCAGCCATCTAGAAGAAGAACATAGGATAAATGAATAACCTGGAGAGGACCACGAAGGTGTGGATCCAGAGAGTCCTCCCATACAGAGGGAGCCTACTTGCCTTCCCCACTCATACCTTTTCTTTCATCCCTGTGGTCTGAGGAATGAAACCTCAGATTCACATGACTGTCCACACTTGTCAAGAGCAAACTGTATCTTCCTTTGTTTTAATATAGAAGATGATACAGCACATCCTCCAAACTGTATTCCCAGCTTTAGACAGGACCCCCTTCAGGGAACTGGGGACCTGGAATGAGGAAAGCTACAGACAGGAAACATGGTTCTGTTCTCTTTTGTTTTATTCTGTTTTTTTTCCCCCTTTAGAGATTGCTGTTCTTTCCATTTAGCCTTCATAAAGCATCTAGATTCTCCAAGTGCTGACCTCACCCCTCAGGAAAATGCAACATCAGTTCTATTCAAGGCTAAATTGTGGAAAACTTTGTTTTTCTATTTCATTTAGTATGAATTTTGTTTCCACAATATCTTAGCTCTTGTGATGTCTCATTTCCCTTTTCATTAAACATCTTTCATCATAATGTGCAAAGTGTTTTCCATTCAACTGGCACCTTCCCTAAGGATGCCATCCATATGGGTGCCCTCTCTGGCCAGTTATCACATAAGAACAGGTAAGGGGAAAGAGCTTGATGTGAAGCCATGCTCATATTTGATAAAGTAGTGATTAGACAGGTGGAGACTGAGGATCAGTGAGCCAATTGGGTTCTATGTCCTGAGGGGACAGGAGTGGTCCCACAGTGGTCACCATAAAGGTTCTAGAACAACAGGCCTTGTGTGCAAACTCTAGAAGCATCCTGGGAACATAAAGGACCCTCTTATGTCCAACATCTTTTTAAGCCACATTGTAATAATTTCCCCAAAATCACAACTTAAAATCTATTCTATTTTTTACATCAAATCATGAATTAATATTTGATGATCAAATCACAAATTAATATTGCAATTAATATTAATAATTAGTAAGCAATAGTCTAAGTCATTAATATTGCAATTAATATTAATAATTAGTAAGCAACAGTCTATCATTAATATTGCAATTAATATTAATAATTAGTAAGCAATAGTCTAAGTCTAAAATTATGAATAGAGAAGGATAGATGGCAGGACACAAAACTTATAGAAATGTAATATTTTCCTGCCTCCAAAATCATGTGAAACTTGAGGTGTCATCTCAGCCCAAATCTTATATCATGAGTTGGTCACTCAATACCTACCTCAGGATCCCCCAACACCTGTGTCCAACCCTAACACCCCAGAGTTTCATGTAGCCAGAGCTGCTGGTTGTTGTGCAAGATAGTTTCTATAGATCCCTATTAATTCAGTCCCTACAGTGTCAGGACATAAACAAGGAGAAAACCAGCTGACAGGGAGCACTACTCATATTTCTCAGATCTGGGCAAAGCTTCCTAAGATACATCTGTTTTCTTAATTTTGTCTTTATGAAGCCATTATTCACATCCAAGGTCTTAACTCACTCCTAGCCAAATTCCAGACTCCCCCCAACACTTTTTAAGCCATACAAATACTGAGGTCATCTCAAGAACCAAATCACAGAAATCTGCACCCCAATAAAATAAAATAAAATAACAATAACCCAATAAAATAGCACTGCCACATAATTAAATCTGTATAGATAATTAGTTGCACAGTGGGCCACATAAATGAAGCTCCAATAAATCTAATCTTGTACTTTTACATAAGAAAAATAGCTTATCAGTCATAATCAATTTGGATGGAGGAATAGGCAGGTTAGTAGGACTCTTCCATACCTCTCAATCCATCTCTCTCCATACTTCCAATGCAGCTTCTATCAATAGAGAGATGCAGGTGCTGACAATGCACCCAGATTGCTCTGTGAAGATGCACTTGATCCTGGTAGATCCTTCCCAAGTCGTCTGTTGCCTCTCTTCTTGTCCCCACCCTGTAAATACCTGGTAACAGCTTTATCTCCAGGAATAAAGCACATACTTGCAGGCATGGGTAACATATTTCTGCTGAAAGCCCCAATATCAAAAGTTCTGTATATTATATGATCAAATCCTACTCTTGTATTCAGCACCCCAACCCTGGCCCTAGACCAGCAAAGCTATTCTGGATCACAGACTTAGATACGGGAATGAAACTAGAAAGGCACACAGCGTATACAGCTGATGACTAAAGGGTACCAGCAGAACCAGGCTTTGCTATTTCCTTCATACTTTCCTGGTGAAGTCTCCTTGTTCCACCCACCACAGTCTCAGCTCAATTATCTTTACTTTACATCCCTAAATTAAGGATTGCCATATTCCAGTCTAAAATGTCATGTTTTTATATAGATATGGTAACAAGTAGGCAGAGTGGAGGAGTTTACTTTTGTGAAGATATTTCTAAACCAGGGAGAAAACAAACAAAAATGCTGTCTAAGAACTGTAGGCACATAGGGAAACAGTAGTCATCAACTTCTTTTAAAAGATCAACTTCATTTTTATAATTTACATACAATAAAATTAATCCATTTAAAATGTACAGTTCAATGAACTTTAAAAAATTATGACACCTGTGTAACCACCATAGCAATGAAAGTACAGAAATATTCATCACCTCAGAAAGTTCCTTCTTCTCCCTTGCATTCAGTCCTCCCTCATGCCTGAGCCCGAGGCTAATACTGATATTTTTAGAACAAAAGAGTAGTTTCAGAACTTCATATGAATTGATCAGACAGTATATAGTCTTGTGCTAGGCATACTATGTTTTAGATTCATTCATATGGTTGTGTTTATCAGTTTATCAATAGTTTGTCACTTTTTTTTTTTTTTACTTTGTCACTTTTTATAGATGACTGGTATTCCCTTTTATGGATATAACATGATTTGTTTACCCACTCAATTGCTTATAGAAATTTCGGTTGTTTCCTCTTTTCAGCCATTATGAATAAAGCCACTATGTACATTTCTGTAAACTTCATTGTGTAGACAGATTTTTTATTCCTTTTTGGTAAATATCTAGGATTAGCATTGCTGGGTCATATGCTAACTATCTGTTTACGCTTATAAGAAATTACCAAACTCTATTCCAAACTGCCTTACCATTTTACTCCACAGCAATATATAAGAATTTCAATTGTTCCACATCTATGTCAACACTTGGTATTGCCAGTCTTTTAGATTTTAGCCATTCTAGTAGGTGTGTGGTGGTATTTCACTGTGGTTTTACTTTGGATTTCCCTCATGATTAGTGATGCTAAGCATCTTTGTAGGGTCAGTTGACCATTCATATATCTTCTTAGGTAAAGAATTTGGTCAAATCTTTTTCTCATTTTTATTGAGCTGTTTATCTTATTACTGAATTTTAAGAGTGCATTATATAATCTAGATACAAAACTGCTGCTATATAGGCTAAATGTAAATATTTTCACACAGTCTGTGCCTTGTCTTTTCATTTCATCAAAGATGTATTTCAAAGAGCACAAGTTTTAAATGTAGTTAAACTTATTAATTCTTTAAACCATGAATCTTTGCATAACCCTAAAGGTCATGGATATTTTCACCAACGTTTTCTTCTAGATGCTTTATAATTTTAGCTTTTATGTTTATGGTCCATATCATTAATTTTCGTGTGTGATGTGATGTGATGTAAATATCTAGGTTCACTTTTTCCCTATATGGATAACCAGTTGTTCCAGCACATGTTGAGAATATTCTGTTCCTAACTGAATTACCTTGGAAACTTTGCTGAAAACCAATTGGCCATTTATGTATGAATCTATTTTTTGACCCTCCAAACTATTCAACTGAGTTATATGCCTATCCTTATGCTAATAACATGCTTTCTTGATTAGTGTAACTTGAAGTCAGGTGGTGTAAATCCTCCAAATTTGACTTTTTTTTTTTCAAAATCATTGTGGTTGCCCTATGTACTTTGCATTTCCAAACACCTTTTAAAATCAGGCTGTGATTTTCTTCAAAAATCCTGCTCTGATTTTGACTGGGTTTGTGTTTTACCTATACGTCCTCTTGAAGAGAACTTGATATTTTAACAATATTGAGTCTTTCTGTCCATGATCATGCTATACATTTCCATTTATTTAGATTCTTCTTTAAATTTTCATGGCAAAGTTTTGTAGTTTTCAGTGCAGATATCTTGCAAATATTTTGTTAAAATATATCCTGATTTCATAGGTGTCTTCGCTATTATAAGTGGTATTGTTTCTAAAGTTTTATTTTCAAATTGCTTACTGGTACTAAATAGAGATACAATTAATTCTTGTATTTTGAACCTGTGCCCTGCAACCTTGCTAAATTCACTGATTAATTCTAATGGATATTTTGGAGATTCCTTAGGAATTTATATATACATTATCATGTCATCTGTGAATAAAAGAGTTATTAACAGCACTTATAATATTACTTTTAAAATTCTGATCTGCTAATCCCATTGTGTCTGAGTCTGTTTCGACTGGCACATTTTTTCTCCCAGTTATGGGTCATATTTTCCTGCTTCTTAGCATATTTAGTAATTTTTGAGTGAATGGTGAATATTGTAAGTATTTCAGTGTTGATTGCCTGGGTTCTGTTGGCCTTTGTTCTGAAAGGCTATTAAGTAACTTGCAAATCAGCTCAATCATTCTGAGGCTTGTTTTGAGACATTTTTAGGACAAGTCCAGAATTACTTTTACTTTAGGGAGTGTTTGGCCTTGTTACTAATGAGTGGCCCTTTTTGGTTCACCACTGAATGTTTTGTCATTAAATGAAGTTACTCCACCCTGCCTGTCTGTACTGGAATATTCTCCAGCTCTGCCTGATGTCTAGGAATTGTTCAGTTTACAGTTCTGTGGTTGTTTGTTGTCTACATATCCATGGAATAGTAACAGACTCAATGGGACCACTATGCAGCTTTTGGGAGCTTTCTTCTTCATATTTTTCCTTTCTTGGTTACTGTATCCCATAAATCCAATCCACCTCAACTTCTGAGTGCTGACCTCTGCCTCTTCTTACCAGAGTGACTGCACTGTTGGTTGGGGTGCCCCTACCTCTATTGCAGTGGGAAAACACTTCCAGGCAGAAAGTGGAGCAACCATCTTTTTTTCTTCTATCTGGGATCATGATTTATGCTGCCTGTTTCCATTGTTTGAAAATAACTGTTTCACAGTTTTTCCAGTTTTCTGGGTATTTTTTGGTTTGTTTCTTGTTTTTTTTAATTACAGGAAAGTAAGTCCAGCCCAAGCTCTGGCTTAATGGCTAGAATTGGAGATCTTATCGTCCTCCTAATTCTCTTCAATCTACCTGAGTAATAATGAGGGCACCTGCTGTACACTATAAACATAACACAGAATCTGGAATCTGGGAAGACCCCTATAAGCTAAGAGAGTGTAACTATTTCTTGCAACCCCTCCATCTCATGGCTTTACCAATTCAAGAACAGCATCTCTTATTGAGCCCTAATTTTACTATTCTGCCTTCTCTCTTGTTGTATCACCCAGCATGTTCTGAGCAATCTTTTAATTTTATAACCTCTTACTGGCCTAGAATGAGAAGTGTGGGTAGCACGGAGTACAGGTCATATTTATGTGCTTTGGGTAGTGATAGTTGAGGCATAGTTCCCTTCGGTATTCTTGTTCTTCAAAGCCCTCAATAAAGCCCATGCAAACTGAAGAATGCTGTCATTCAAAAATAACATGATGAGCTCAACAAAATGTGGTATAGCCATACAAGATAATATCATTTGGTTATAAAAATGAATGAAGTGATACATGCTATAACAGGGCTGACCTTCAAAAACATCATGCTAAGAGAAAGAAGTCAGTCACAAAACACCCTGTATTACATGATTCCATTCATATGAATTGTCCAGAATAGGCAAATCTAGAGGTAATGAAAGTAGACTAGTGGTTGCTTAGGGTTGGGGGTGATAGCTAAAGCATACGATGATTTTGTAGTGATGAAAATGTTTTAAAATTGACTGCAGTTATGTCTGCCCATATCTGTGACTATACTAAAAACCATGGCATTGTACCTTTTAAATGGGTGAATTATATGTCATGTGATCTCAGTGAAGATGTTTAAAAAATATATAACATGATGGGCCATCAAGGGTCAATACCATAGTACCGAACTGAAACTTTAATTCCCCAAATGTAACATGAGTATTGAGCATAGGCAGGCTTTGTGAGACAAATTTCACAGATGTGTGTGTGTGTGTGTGTGTGTGTAAAATCCACAAAATTATCCCTTTAGAAACAAGTGCTTTCAGGGTTGTGTGCATATGGAATTTGTGGTGTGTAATGAGGCAAATATATATGGGGGAAATATGGCAATTGGCAGTTTAGAGGAGCTCATAGGAAAATAAAGATGAAACTTTAAGCCTTCCCATGCAGTGATTTCAGAGGAGGAGTAAATATCCTGTAGAGAAGCATGAAGAGACACCTTCCCGGAAGGGGCTGGGTCCCCTTGTTCCATCCACTTCTGCCTTTTTCCTTCCCTAGCCCATCTGAGACTTTATATAAGAATGGGACTTTCTCAGATATTTCACTGGACTCCGTGGCTCCCAGCACAGTATTTCTATCACTAGTCTGATTTTTTCTTTTCTAGTTTTACACAAGTAGAATCACAGTATATAATCTTCTATTCTAGCCTCTTTTATTGAGCACATATAGATGACTTTAATAGTCATCTATGCTGTGGCAGATATCAGGCGCATTTCCTTTTTATTGTGGAGCAATACTCTGTTGTATGAACATACCGCCATGTGTTTATTATTTTCCTGTTGAAGGATATTAGAGTTCTGCCTGGATTGGGGCTATTATGAATAAAACTGCTATGAGTATTTGTGAACAAGTCTTTCTGCAGATATATTTTCATCTCTATTAGATAAATGACTGGGAATGGGATTGCAGATTCCTATTGTAAGTATACGTTTAACTTTATAAGAAACTGACAATTTTCCAAAATTATTGTACTAGGTGGTGGTTTTAATTCTTAAAGAGAGATATTCTTAACTATCTTTAAAACTCCGTAGACTTCCCATAAATGTGCTTCTTATCAGGTCTTTGTACCAGTATCCATACCCACAATTACTTTTGAGAACTTGTCAATTAGCCATTTCCTTGTGTTTTCAGCCCCATGACTTTCTCTTCCAACATAAAGGTAGAGGAAAGGGTATCTTTAACCTATAAGGAACACAAAGGAGGAAGATTACAACCTTTTGATATTTCTGATGAGGTATATTAGCACATTGATGTATTTTACTGGCCATTTTTTAAATAAAAAACAAAATATCATTCCTATCCCCACGTTTTCTTCCTGCTTTCAAACTGGTCTGTTCTTTTCTTGGCTTATGATATTTCACTCACTATAGGCAATAACTGCCAACTTCAGAAGTAAGATTTTATTTCCCAAAGACTTCCCCACAAGCTGCTGCTTCAGGAAGCATGTGGTTCACCTCCCAACTTAGTGAAGGCAGCAGAGTAACCCTATATTTTGCCACTGCCAAAGACAGATGATTATCTTACTAGGCTCAGATATCTGTTTCTATACTGCTTGCTACTAACTGCTAAATTAAAAATGCAAATTTTGGTTTTCATGTTATTATTTTTAACATCTTTATTGGAGTATAATTGCTTTACAATGGTGTGTTAGTTTCTGCTTTATAACAAAGTGAATCAGTTATACATATACATATGTTCCCATATCTCTTCCCTCTTGCGTCTCCCTCCCTCCCACCCTCCTTATCCCACCTCTCTAGGTGGTCACAAAGCACCGAGCTGATCTCCCTGTGCTATGCGGCTGCTTCCCACTAGCTATCTATTGTACGTTTGGTAGTGTATATATGTCCATGCCACTCTCTCACTTTGTCACAGCTTACCCTTCCCCCTCCTCATAACCTCAAGTCCATTCTCCAGTAGGTCTGGGTCTTTATTCCCGTCTTACCCCTAGGTTCTTCATGACCATTTTAGATTAGGCTAGGCTATATTGTGGTAACAAACTTAACGCAAAGTATCTGTGGCTGAACACATTAGTTTGTTACATACCACATAGATGGGTAGGTGTATCTCCTCCACAGTGTCTCTCAGGGACACAGACTGCTAGAACTATCACCTTCACTTAGCCTTTTTGTTGTTCCTTTGGGGTCTTACTTCACATATTGTCAATATATTTCCTCATATGGGAGGATATATTCCCCTACCCCACTTCATTCTACTTGAAGCTCTGGTCAACAAATAAGCTACCTTTTATATTTTTAAAATCAAATTCAGTCCAAAATTTATTTCAGACCATGTGGACAGGTAAGCAGTAAAGGTGAATGGGCATGTGTTTTATAACCATCATTTGTAGAAATTACAAAACAAAAATTGGAGAATGAGGTCAATGAGCTTGGGATTCTTCATGTCAAGAGATAATAAGCTGTCCCAGTAAAGTGATGACAATTGGGGCCCAATCACATAAGTCATACAGTACACAATGCATGCAGTATAGACTATAGGGTTACCCTGCTGAGCATGCATCACCAACTTTAATCTGCTCACAGACAGACTGGCCTGAACTACAGTATTCTCAAAAGAAACAACAAACAAATCCTAAAATTGTAAACACGCCTACAGTGTTTAGACCAAAACATGAAGCAATAATCGTAGCTCTTGTCTCTATCTCCCAAAAGAAATGTCTTGTTGTGATTAAATGATAAAATAAAGTGCAGCTGATACTACCAAAATCAGGAAAAAGCACCAAAATATTCATGTTAGTTTCCTTGAATCTGCCCCCTTATTCCAAGAACTTATTTAAAGAACTTGAAAATCTTTGCACAGAGATAATATTTTTATTTATTTATTTATTTATTTATTTATTTATTTATTTTTCTGTACGTGGGCCTCTCACTGTTGTGGCCTCTCCCGTTGCGGAGCACAGACTCTGGACGTGCAGGCTCAGCTGTCATGGCTCACAGGCCTAGCCGCTCCGCGGCATGTGTTATCTTCCCGGACCAGGGCACGAACCCGTGTCCCCTGCATCGGCAGGCGGACTCTCAACCACTGTGTCACCAGGGAAGCCCGATAATATTTTAAACTGTGAATCATCAAGGTTTCCCCTTCATTTAGTGTCTCCACTAGAGAAACATTCAGCCTTTCTCAAACTTTTGGTGTTTGTAAAATTTCCCTAATAAATGCTGGAGCGGATGTGGAGAAAAGGGAACCCTCCTACACTGTTGGTGGAAATGTAAATTGGTACAGCCACTATGGAGACAGTATGGAGGTTCCTTACAAAACTAAAAATAAAGCTACCGTATGATCCAGCAATCCTACTCCTCGGCATATGCCTGGAGAAAACTGTAATTCAAAAAGATAAATATACCCCAATGTTCATAGCAGCACTATTTATAATAGTCAAGCCATGGAAGCAACCTAAGTAACCATCAACAGATGAATGGATAAAGAAGATGTGGCATGTATATATATATATATATATATATATATATATATATATATATATATATATATATATAAACACACACCAACACACACATATACACACATACACACTGTGGAATATTACGCAGCCATAGAAAAGAATGAAATAATGCCATTTGCAGCAACATGAATGGACATAGAGATTATCATATTAAGTGAATTAAGACAGAGAAAGACAAATGTAATATAATATTGCTTATATGTGGAGTTTAAAAAAATTATACAAATGAACTTATTTACAAAGCAGAAATAGATCCCCACAGACATAGAAAACAAACTTATGGTCACCAAAGGGGAAAGAGCAAGGAGGGATAAATTAGGATTTTGGGATTAACACATACACACTACTATATATAAAATAGGTAAACAACAAGGACCTACTGAATAGCACAGGGAACTACATGTAATATTTTACAAGGGAAAAGAACCTGAAAAAGAATATATATATATACACACACACACACACACATACACATATATACATTTTGCTGTACACATGAAACTAACACAACATTGGAAATCAACTACACTTCAATTAAAAAAAGAAAGATAATCCTAAATATCTCTGGGAGGGCTTCCCTAGTGGCGCAGTGGTTGAGAGTCCTCCTGCCGATTCAGGGGACACGGGTTCGTGTCCCGGTCCGGGAAGATCCCACGTGCCGCGGAGCGGCTGGGCCCATGAGCCATGGCCGCTGAGCCTGCGCGTCCAGAGCCTGTGCTCCGCAATGGGAGAGGCCACAACAGTGAGAGGCCCGTGTACCGCAAAATAAACAAAAAAACAAAACTTGCCTCTAAATATCTCTGGGAAAATAATTTCACTACAAATGCTTAGACATTACTCCCATCAAAAGGCAGAGATTATTCTCTCTCCCCTCGAAACTGGGTGGATTTGGGAGTGCTTTTACTAACACAGGATGGCATGAACGTTCTGTGACTTCTGAGTCAGGATCACAAAATGAATGTTGCTCTGTCTTGCACACTGGAAAACTGACCCTTTAAATCTAAGCTGCTATGTACAATGCCCAAATAGGTTTCCAGGCTGTGAAGAGTTGAAGCCACATGGAGAGCCCCTGTTGATACTCGTACCTGAGCACAGCATTTGGGTTGTCTCTGCCCCACATCACACATGTGAGTGAAGAAGCCTCTAGATTATTCCAGCCCCCAATAGTTTGAATCACTCTCCAGCCATTTATGTTTTGCCATTTGAGGCCCCGGACATTATGAAGCAAAGAAAAGTCTTCATTACTATGCCACAGAATCCATGAACATAACAAAATAGCTGTTCTTTAATGCTAATAATTCTAGGATGGTTTGTTACACAGCAGTAGACAATGGTAACACATCTCATACTTCAGTGTTACATGTGGCCAAGGTGTCATGAGGATGAGCAAGATATTTTATTCATGAGAGACCCCTCTGCAAATGGCCTAAGAAGATAAAGAGAAAAACTTTAATCTAATATGGAATATAGGGAAAATTGCTCATTTTTCTCAGGCCATGGAAGATCTTCCTAAGATGCAACTTTTTCTCATTGTGGTTTTTAGGATGCTTATACCCTCTAGACTTTTAATTCACATCTTAAAAATTCAGGCTTCCTATTTACCCTACTTCTTTAATAAAAGAATATGAAATTTTTCCTGCCTCATTTAAGTTGTTAGCCCAACAAAACCCAAGGCCACCCACTTATTTCTGACACGCAGCTGGTGGATGGAGCAATGTTTACATTGGCCACTACATCAATAAGTCACGTAATGGCTGGGGGGGGGTTGAAGGGAATTTCCCCTTACTCTCTAAACCTGACCACTGTACCCCCCACACCCCAACTCCCTAAGGGAGATCTGGGTCATGGAGAGACAGACCCTGGAAAAAGAACTGCAGTGCTCAGGGAACACTGTCCAGACTTTGCAAAGGCATTCCAAACAGAAAGGCTGGTCTGAGGTGTCTCAGAGTCTGCACCTCTCTGTATTTGCTGGCTGTCAGCTTTAATCTGGTGTGGGGCTGACATGCACAAATAAGAGCCTGGAGAGAGATTTCAAACCAAACACATACCTAAAGATTCTAGCTTTGAGCGTTCAACTGTACTGAACAGACTTAGTTCCCATCTTTTCCTCCAAATATCTGTAAAATAAGAAAGTGCCTGTCAGATAGCAAAGCTCAAATTTCTGTGGTCATGACTACCACACGTTATATTACTCTTGATTGAGATTTCCTCATAACTCCCATACTTTTATATGTCTCTTGATTGAAATTTCCTCACATCTTCTCATCTCCTTAGATCTTTAATCACCCAATTAATATCTCAGCTGCAACAGATCACCCACATTGATCTATACATTTCGAGTACCTTCTCCTTTTCACTGTATCTACACTATGGATTTCTGCACATTCTATCTGAAGTGGCCCATAGTTACAGGTGGAAATGTTAGGAGTAGAGACACTTCTTTGAAGCTTTGTGAAAAATTATCTGCAATGAGAGTTATGTGAACAATCTCTTAAGAGTCATGAGACCAAAAAAACAACAAAAAAACCCCCAAAACATTATAAGTGAAGAATTTGAATAGACATTTCTTTAAAGAAAATATGCAAATGGCCAAAAACCACAACTGAACATCACGAATCACTAGGGAAAGGCAAATCAAAACGGTAATGAGATACCACTTCACACCTATTACAGAAAATAACAAGTGTTGGTAAGGATGTGAAGAAATTGGAACCCTTGCACACTGATGGTAAAAATGTGAAATGCTATAGCCACTATGGAAAACAGTGTGGTGATTCCTGAAGGAATTAAAAACAGAATTACTATATGGTGCTTCACTATCATTTCTACATATATACTCAAAATAATTGAAAGCAGAACCCTGAGCAGATATTTGTATACCCATGTCCATAGCAGCATTATTCACAATAGCCAAAAGATGACAGCAATGCAAGTGTCCATTGATGGATGAATGGATTAGCAAAATGTGCTATTTACATACAATGGAATATTATCCAGTCTTAAGAAGGATGGAACATTTGAAACATGCTCCAATATGGATGAAGCTTAAGGACATTATGCTAAGTGAAATAAACCAGTTACAAAAAGACAAATACTGTTGATTCCACTTATATGAGGCATCTAGAGTATTCAAACTCATAGAGACAGAAAGCAAAATGGTGGTTTCTAGGGACTGGGGAAGGGGGAAATGGGAAGTTATTGTTTAATGGGTCTAGAGTTTCAATTTTGTGGGAAGAAAAGAATTCTGGAAGTGAATGTTGGTGATGATTACACAAGAATGTGAATGTACTTAATGTTACTGAACTATGCAATTCAAAATGGTCAATGACATTTACGTTAAGTGTGTTTTACCACAATTTTAAAAATCCATTTTAAAAAATACAGTGGGAATGGCATGAGCAAAGATATCAAGTTAGGAATAAACAGTATGTTATGGGAACAATAAAAAGACCAACTTCTCAAAAACTGTAGATGTGCTGAGAAAAGAGGGAGTAGAGTAATTAGGTAAAGAGAAGCCAAGACAAAAAAGGATAGATCTCATATAGAAAGGTGTGGGATCAGATACTAATAGCTGTTGAGGAAAATGTGAAGAAGACAGAATTCTCATACATCGCTGGTAGGGGTGTAAAATGGTGCAGCCCCTTTGGAAAACAGTTTGAAAGTTCCTCAAAGAGTTAAACGTGGAGTTATCATTTGACCCATCAATTCCACTCTTATATATATACCCAAGAGAAATGAAAACATGTGCCACAGAAAAACTTATACACAAATGTCCACACCATTATTATTCATAATAGCCAAAAGGTGGAAACAACCTAAATGTCCACCAATTATATGAGTGGATAAAATGTGGTATATACATGAAATGGAATGTTATTTAGCCATAAAAAAAGGAGTGAAGTACTGATACATGCTACATGAATGAACTTTGAAAACATTTTGGTAAGTGGAAGAAGCTAGTCACAAAAGCTCATATACTTTATGATCCCATTTATATGAAATGTCCAGAATAGGAAACCCCTAGAGATGGGAATTAAATTAGTGGTTGCTTAGGGCTGAGGAGGATGGGGGCTAGGGGGTGAAAGTCAAAGGGTACAGTGCTTTTGGGGTTGTAAATGTTCTATATTTTCTTTGAATTTGATTCCAAATTGATTATTGTGATGATTGCACAATTCTGTGAATATGCTAAAACACAGTGAATTGTATGTGTTAAGTGGGTAAATTGCATGGTATGTGAATTATCTATCAATAAAGCTGTTACAGAAAAAAGAAAGAAAAGAAAAAAAGAGGGCCAAGGGCTAAGGTAGATGGAAGGGCAGGCAGAGGAAGAAAGCTAGGTCACAGCTCTCCTCCTGCTACTCCCTGCTTTCTGTAGGCACAAAGAGGACTGATTGGTTATCCCCAAAATACATGAAGCCTCCATGCAGACCTTTACCAGTTCAGACGCAGTTTTCTTCTCTTCCTCTCCTCACCTCTGACATGCTATTGTCTACAAACTATCCCATTACCAAGATTTATTCTCAGCAAGCAAAGTACGTACAAAAATCCAGTTTTCACCAGAGGCACTCATTTCTTTGAATACTACTCCTATCTTAAAATTTCTGCTGTCTAGTATGAGAAATCATATAGCATGTCTACAGTAGCCTGCCTTTTCCATTCATATGAAGAGGCTTCTAGCAAAGAGTAGCCTATCATGGAGTGTGAAGCTCAGATCCCTGGGTCCAGAATAGCTCTTTTTGTGCTCCAGCCTTCCTGTTCATGACATCCTCAGGTCCTGTTGCTCCTCCAGTACTCATATCAGGGCACAGGTGAGGTCATTTATTATGAGTGTGTTTGCTCATACCACTGTCACTTCTATAGAGAATCTCAGAGCCCTGAAGCCAAAAAGAACATATTGAAACAGGAGCATTGTTAGTACTGGAGTGTCACTGCTTGTAGGCTTTTTCAACAAACAGAGAGCTAAGAATATATGTATGTACTCATGTACACCCATACATGAGTGTACATGATTTTGTGCCAGGCTATATTTGGTTCTTTCTCAATACAGTAAGGTGAAAACACTACAAGGAAGCATAAGTTTTGTGGGAGAACAAGTGGAAAAACTTGGGGAGTCAGTTCTCTCCATGAGAAAATTGAGGGTATGCATACCATGAGGGTATTCAGGCTCCACAACATCTTTCCAAGTGTTCAGCCCCTTGAATCAGTCAAAGGTTTAGACTGTTTTCAGTTTTGTCCTTAGAAGGTAAATCTACACAGTTTGTGGACTTAAGACCACAGTTCACCAGAAATCAGTTTTAACATCTTATGAAATAGGTGTCCCAATAACGTGTATGTACTGGTATCTTGGCATCTACCTCTGAGTCCTACACCAAAAGTATTTCTGCGAGACAGAGGGTCAACCCATGGAGGTCACCACAAGCATATCTTAGAATGGACCAAATTGCCTGAATTCTGTTCCTTACATATTTGAGGGTTCATGTAATGTATTCATTTCACTACGCTATTGGCTCACTCTTTGCCAAATTCCATCTGCTTTTAATTTCATATCTAGAAACATAGATGATCAAGTCCAATGTTTCCTATAACTTTTTCCAGAAACCAAGTATCCCAACCCAAGTCACTGTGGCTGAGATTTAGATATGAGCACAAGATAAATAAAGATGGATTTAAATCAGCCTGTGTATGTATAAAGAAAAATATAATAATTGAAAATCTGAGACTCAGGGAAGTTTTGTCCCTGTCAAAGAAAGAAGTTATGATCTGAAATTTCCACTCCTGGGTATATATCCAAAGAAAATAAAAACACTTATTAGAAAACATACGTGCACCCTGATGTTCATAGCAGTGCTATTTACAATAGCCAAAATATGGTACCAATCTAAGTATTCATCAAGAGATGAATAGATAAGGAATATGTGACATATACATGCATTGGAATATTATTCAGACATAAAAAAGAATGAAATTATGCATTTGTGAAAGCATGGATGGACCTGGAGGGTATTATGCTTAGTGAAATAAGTCAGACAGAGAAAGACAAGTACTATATGTTTTCACTTATATGTAGAATCTGAAAACTGAAAGAAATAACCGAATATAGTAAAACAGAAACAGACTCACAGATACAGAAAACAAACTAATTGTTACCAGTGGGGAGAGGAATGGGGGGGTGGGGCAAGATAGGGGAAGGGGATTAAGAGGTATAAGGAAGAAAATTAATAAATAAGTTATGAATAACCAAGAGGGAAGGTTAGAATGAATCCCACGGTTCTGGACTAGAGTTGTAGATATCAGCAGTAACTCATGTTAATAACTCATTTTAATATATCTATATATTTTAAAAGATTTAGAAAAATAAATATAGAAATGTGGGTGTACATGAGTACATACATATATTCTTAGCTCTCTGTTTGCTGAAAAAACCTACAAGCAGTGACACTGCAGTATTAACAAGCACAACTAATTTTGAAATACAATACTCCAACAAGAACAACAAAAACAAAACAGAGTTTCTTGAAGAAATGTTTGATTTTAGGGTTAAGACAGAAAAAATACAAGATGAGTCTGTAGCAAGTACTTTAAAAAATTACGGTATTATATACTTGAAAGTTGCTAAGAAAGTAGATTCCAAATATTCTCAGCACAAAAAAGAAACATTAAGTAAGTGATTTGAGGCAGGTTGTAGTTAATGCTATTGTGATATCCATTTTGCAATATATAAGTGTATCAGATCAACATATTGTACAATTTAAACTTACACAACATTATATGTCAATTATATTTCAATAAATCTAGAAAAAATCAATACACCCATATTGATATAAATAAATAAATAGTTTATAGAATAATTTGAAATAATAAATACAAAATGAATAAGGAAAGTGGACCATCATCTTACAACATCACAATAATAATTACTTCAAACAAGATCCACTGATGAGTGCTAAAATTAGTTTGTGTAACATTAAGAAGAAACAAAATATTTGCAAGACTCAAAGTATCTTTCCCAAAACATTTTTAATTATTGTAGTGGTTTTAACATAAATCTATTAATTTCCTTGATAATTCACTCCTCCTATTGGTTATGGGACAGACTCAGAGAATTGCTTCCAATGCATAAAAGATGGAAAAGAAAAGTCAGTAACTTTATAGGGAAAAAAATCTTGCAGCCACCATCTTAACCAAGTGATCAAGTTCAACATCATCAATAAAAATTTTGTGGCCATGACATACCCCTGATATGATGCAATGAGAAGTGTGTTTCACCTCTGTGTTACTCTTCCTAAACATCCATATCCCATACTCCTGGCATATAAACAACTTGAAGGTTGTCATCCCTATTTTTAACAAGAAAAGGTGGACAAACTGAAAATCAATTACTTACCTTGGATTACCCACAGAGAACTGAGGCCACAGAGCAAGTGTGCACTCTAAACTATGGAGAGACAGACACAGTCAGAGACATATGTCAATCAAGGCCTTCTTACCAGGAGCAGAAGGTGATGGAATCATAAATTAGTAGAAATGTTTAATGATGATTTGATGAATTGATAGAGGCTGAGTGTGGACTAAGGTGAGGGTGGGAGCCTCCTGGGTGCCACAGTCTTAGGAAGGCCTTGTACTTTCATGGACTTTCCCTCCAGGAACCCTCCCGGTTTCTCATGGTTAGCCTGGACCCTGGTGGCCCTGGCAGGAGAAAAAAAGGAGTAGCCATTGTAAAAATATGTCCAGTGCCTTCTCTCCATATATATATATATATATATATATAATGTCCCTTTGGGGGGTAAATTCTGCCAGAGGACAATTTGGAAACCTTGCCCCAGGTAGTTGGAAGGGATTTTTCCCCAGCGCTGCAGCCACTAGCTTTTCTGTCTCACCTATGGTGGGAAAACTCAGAGTAAACTGAAGACAGGGATTTAAGGTAAAGTGTTTGGAAAGCTGTAGGAACTTAAAGGAATAGGAAGCCAGCAGTCGGGGAAAAGAGTGGGAGTGTCTAATTCTTACAACTGAAAGAGGGACAAAAATATTTGTAAACATCACAGCCTCAAGACACAGGCAAACTAAAAGATTGAGATTAACTTGGAATATTGTATAATACTCCATACCCTTCAGACCTATCATCACATCAAAATGGTTTCAGTATGATAGAGTAGATTAGAGCTGAAACCACAGCAAGATACAAACTATTTCTAAGTTGCAGCTCATTAAGAATCCCCAAAGCTAAGAGGAGAGGGGGAAAAATGCCACTAATAAAATTTGAAGCCTCTGGTATGTATAGCTATCACAAATAACAAACACAACCCAACTCCTAGCCAGATTAACATAAATCCTCACACTAAAGTTCTGTTTACCTCAGTTCCTATTGGCAGGTGTAATGTGTCTAGCTTTCAAAAAGAACAACACAATTCCACAAAAAACAGCAAGAAAAAACAGACTAGAGAGACAAAACAATATTTGGAAGACTCAGATATGACACTGATGTTGGAATTATCAGAGAGGGAATATAAAATAATATGTTACAGGATGAATGAAGAAAACTAGAAAACATGCAAGAACAGGTTGGTAAAACAGAGAGATGAAAGCTCAAATAATAGTCAAAGGAAATATGAGAAATTAGAAAAACACAGAGGAACAGAAATGAAGAGTGTATTAAGTTAGTCAATTGACTTGATATGGTTGAGGGAAAAATCAGAGGACTCAAGTTAGGTCAATAGAAACTTCTGAAATGGAAAGAGGAGAAACTGAAATAAAAAATAAGAGAACATTCAAGAACTGTGTGACAATACCATTGCTGGAAGAGCAGAAGAAAGAAAGAATGGGGCAGAGTAAAGATTTTGAGGTAATAATGACCAAGAATATCCAAAATCACTGAGAAACACCAAACCAAGGTAAACAGCAAAAGAAATGGAAGAACATAGAAAACCAAACAAGATAAAGAGCAAAAAAAAAAAAAAAGAAAAAAGAAAAAACACCTATACGTTTCACAGTCAAGCTGCAGGAAACCAAAGACAAAACTCTAATGGAAACCTGAGAAAACAAAACTTTACTTATAGAAGAATAAAGATAAGAATTATAGTGTACTTGTCTTCAGAAACAATTCAAGAAAGAAATCAAGATCTTTGAAGTGTTAAAAGAAAAAAAACACCGGTCTATAATTCCATATGCAGCTAAATCATCCATCAAAAGTGGAGAGGAAAAATATTCTGTAATCACAGACTAATGACCTCTGAAAAATTGCTCCTTCATAATAGCAATAAGAGCATGGTAAAAAGTATCAAAATGATCCTTTTCAGAACTCTGGAAATTAAACAAAGACTTGCAAAAATTGAAGGACCATTTATTTTTATAAATGAATTAATTTCAGTAATAACAGTAATTTTGTGTCATTTTAATTTGCCCTATTCACATTCGCCCCTCATGAATTCCACAGTAATTTTGAAATCTATCATCTCTGCAACCACTTTATCTGTGAAAACCAGTGTCCTAGCAGTCATTGGAGGGGGAAAAGGGGGTTTCAAACTTCCCCCAAAACTCCACTCCTAGGCAATTATCACTATTTTAGTGGACGGCTCCCTGAAAATGCTCATCCATAAGGCTTGTCTTTACTGGATGTGACTAAGAGCTTGCTCAGTCAGAATACCCTATTCCCAGGGTTTTTGTCAGAAACAGTAAGCAGCATTTGTTTAACATTGCAAGTAGCTGAGGTGGTAATGCCAGTTGAGGTAAATAAGAGGGTGGCAAAATCTTAAAAAGAAAACTGGGGAGGTGAGATATCCATAAGACACTTTTGAAAGGTCTGACATATTCTTAGTGATCTAGAAATACATGTACAAGTGATGGCTGTATGCAGGCTCAGAAAAGACTTTAAAATCCTTAATTTCTCACCTGTGGCTATAACCTCTCTTACCTGAGGCTCTGCACAGGCAGGAATTGAAAGGCTAAGGTGGAGTTGTAAATAGTTGAAGAATTAAACTGTGTCCCAACCCTACATAAAGCTTGGCAAAGGCTGAGAAACTTACTGGTTCAAATCATTTAAGAAAATTTCTGTCCAGTCATTAACTGGATACTTAGTTAAATGAAAGAGAACACAGTAGCCACAATGACAAATAATACATACTTTATGGAGTTAGTTCAGGAAAGTCACTAAATTTAAAAAAAACAGCAGCAATGGCAACCTGTATTAACAACAATAAACACTGAAAAGGGTTTCCAGAGTTGTCACAGGTTATTTAAAATGTCTAGTTTCAACAACCAAAATTATGATACACACAAATATAAAGGAAAATATGCCCTGTGCGTGGAACAAAAAAGCAGTCAATAAAGACTGTCTCTCCCACAGGAAGCTTAGACCTTGGACTTAAAGGATAAAGCTATAAAATCAGCAATTATAGCTATTTCAAAGAATCAAAGGAAACCATGTTGAAATAATTAAAGTGTAAGAAAGATATCTCATCAACTAGAAAATACCTATAAAAAGTATTGTTTTAAAAGTGGAAATCATGGAGTTTCAAAATAATAACTAAAATAAAGAATTCACTTGAGAGGTCAACAGCCTATTTAAATAGGCAGAAAAAACAATCAACAAACTTGAATAAAGGACTACTGAGATCATCATATTGTGCAACAGAAAGAAAAAAAAGAATAGAGAAAATTGAACAGAGACTTAGATATCTTTGGGACACTATCAAGTGTACAAACATATGCATAACAAGATTCTTAGAATGAGAGGAGATAAAGTGGCAGAAAGAATATTTAGAAAAATAATAGCTAAAAACTTCCCAAATATAATGAAAATCACTACACATTCAAGAGTCAGATAAAATCCAAATAGGGTAAACATAGATATCCACACCAAGATATAGCATAGTCAAATTATCAAAAGCTATAGATAGAGAATGTTTAAAGCTAGGGAAAAGTGACGTGGATATGGATATGGATACAAGGGATCCTTTAATTATTTAGAGTTGATTTATAGTCAGAAATCATGAGTCCAGAGGGCAGTGGATTTCAAAATGCTGAAAGAAAAAAAATGTCAAATGAGAATTTTATATCCACAAAACTACTCTTCAAAAGTGAGGAAGAAATTGACACTCTCAGATAAACAAAAACACAGGAAATTTGTCATTAATAGTCATGATGTACAAGAAATACTAAAGTGAGTTCTTTGGGGAGGAATGATAAGAAACTGAACAGTAACTTGAATTCACACAAAGAAATAAAGAGTACAAGTTAAGATAATTACATATGTAAATATAAAAGAGAATGTATTATATTTTGTGTGTAACTCTTCCCTTCTTGTAATTCATTAAGATATAATTCATGTAATGATAATAGCACAAAGGAAGGGGAAGGAATGGTAACATTGGAGTATTTTTTTTTATTTATAGTAATGAAATTAAGTTAGTATTAATGTGAATTAGACTGCTTCAAGTTAAGATGTTAATTGTGATCACCAGGACAACCAATGAGAAAATAATTCCAAAAATATAGCTAAAGAAACAACAAAGGGATTAAAAACGTACACTAGAAAATACACAAGAAGGCAGTGGTGGTTAAGTGTGGAACAAAAATGAGTTAAGACATATCAGAGGTCAGAGTCAAAATGACAGAGTAGGAGGATGTGGACTTTGAATCTCCTCACTGGTGCAGCAGGGGGGAATTGGAGCAGTTCTTGTGGAGCCCCTACTGGGTGCTACTGGGGGACCTTTGACACCTAAGGGGACAGGAGAGGTTCCGTGCAACTGGGTGGGGCATGGTAAGGAAGTGGGGGAAGAGGGGTGGAAGCAGGATGAGACTGTCACCCCTGGTGGGGGCTGGAGGAGAGGAAAGTTTCTCGCACTCAGGGTGGCTCATTCACAGCAGGGGGATCAGTGGAAACAGATGGGGACTTTCGGGTGTTTGGGAGCCAGAGGGGAGCAGAGACTAGTTTGTGGGGGTTGGGACAGAGTGGGGCCTGTGTGCACAGTACCTGCCATGGCCCTCCGCACCCTGGCCTGGGTTGCGTGTCTCCTGGTGCGGAGGAGGGCTAGGTGCTGGAGTGGGGTTTGGAGGGTGGATTCTGGGAGGGGATGGCTGATGGGTGTAAGGAGGCAGCCTGAGGTGAAAGGAGGAAGGGCTCTGTAGCAGGGAAGGCTGGCAGGGGAGGCCTGGGCCACCAGGGAAGCAGGAAACTATTGTTGAGTGGCATGCAAAGGATGGGGCCACCATTGTGTCATCTTTCCCCGCCTGCCGGACTGGCCTCCTTGGGCAGTGGTGGGGGCACACAACTGAGCAGGCTTGCCCATCCCTCAAACCATGGCAAGCCTGCTAGGGGGGCAGGCCTGAGCCCCACCTCACCAGGGCCTCCTCAGCCCTCGTGGGTCTCCTGCTTATATGTCAATTATATTTTAGTAAAACTGGAAAAAGTTTTAAATTTTCAGAAATAGACAATAATTTGAGATGAATGAAAACAAAAATCACAGCATACCAAGTTTTAAGAGATATAGTTAAAATGGCACTTAGAGGAAAATTAATATATGTAAACATCCATATTAAAATAGAAAATATTTCAACTTAAAAAACCTAAACTTATACTTAAAGAAACTAGAGAAAAGATAAATTATACCCACATCAACCAAAGGAAGGGAGTATTAAAGATTAGAGTGGAAATAAATGAAATAGAAAATAGAGAAACAGTAGAGAAAATCAACACAGCTAAGAGATGGTTCTTTGAAATAACAACTAAATTGATAAAATATGAGAGAGAGAGAGAGAGAGAGAGAGAGAAGAAAGAAGACAGAAAAGAGACTCAATTTATGAAAATCAAGTTACTGAAAGAGGGCATTATTACCAACCTTCCATGAACAGATCAGGATTATCAGTGAGTACTAAAAACACTATGAAGAATATGCTAACAAAATAGATTACCTGGATGAAATGGGTAAATACCTACAAAGGAAAAATCTGGTAAGAAAATAAAAAGAAAACCTTAATAGATCTACACAAGTGGCAAAAATGAGTTAGTAATTTAAAAAAATATAGCATTAAAAATCTAATCTATGAAGGTTTCACTGTTAATTTATACCAAATGTTTAGGTAATTAATATAAATCTTTCATAAACTCCTCCAAACAAACAGTAGATAAGAAAATATTTACCAACTCATTCTACAAGGCCAGTTTACCCTAATACCACAGCTAGACATTACAAGAAAATAAAATTACTGACCAATATTCTTCATGAATCTAGATACAAAAATCATCAAGAAAATATTAGCAAGCCAAATACAGCAACATATACAAAAGTTAAATGCCATGACCAACTGAGATTTATCTCAGGAATTCAAGTTTGGTTCAAAATACAAAAACAATATAATACACTATAGCAGTAGAATAAAGGACAAAAACAAAATGATCATCTCAAAAACATTCACAAAAAGCATTTGACAAAACCCAACATTCATTTATGATAAAACACTAAACAAATTAAGCATAGAAGGGAACTTTCTGAATCTAATAAAGGGCATCCATGAAAAAACAAAATGACCTAATATGTAATTGTGAAAGCTCAGTACTTTGCCCAAGATGAGAAACAAGACAAGAGTGGCCACTCTTGTCACTTCTCTTCAACGTTAGAGGTTGTAACTAGGTCAATTAGTCAGAAAAACAAATGTAAGGCAACCTGATTGGAAAGAAGTCAAACTATCTCTACTTGCAAATGACATGATTTTGTGTATAAAAATCCTAAGCAATCTACTAAAATACTATTAGAACTAAAATATGAGTTCAGCAAGGTTGCAGTGTACAAGGTCAATATACAAAAATCAATTGTATTTCTATACACTAGCAATGGACAAAATGACAATGAAACCAAGAAAACTTTTCCAGTTAAAATAACATCAAAAAGGATAAAATATTTAGGCATGACCTTAACAAAATAAGTGTGAGACATGTACATGGAAAACTACAAAATATTGTTGAAAGAAAATAAAGAAGACACAAATAAATGGAAAAAAAATCCCAGGTTCATTGATCAGAAAGCCTAATATTGTTAAAGTAACTATACTTTCCAAATGGAGCAACAGATTCAATGCATTCTGTGTCGAAATTCCAATTGCCTCTTTTTTTCAGTAATTGACAATCTGATACTAAAATTAATTGAAAATGCAAGGAATCCAGGATAATCAAAATAACCTTAAAAAGGAACAAAATTTGGAGTACTCAACTTACGCTTCTTGAGTTCAAAACTCACATACAGCTATGATAATCAAGACATTGTGGCACTGGCATAAAGCTAAACATATAGATCCATGGAATAGTATTTAGTTACCAAATATGAATCCTTACATTTTGGCCAGTTGATTTTACAGGTTTGCCAAGACAACTCAATGTGGATTTTTTTCTAACAAATGTTGCTAGGACAAGTGAATATCCACACGCAAGTTGGACTCCAACCTCTCACCATATACCAATTGACTCAGAGTGGAACATAGACTTAAATATAAAAGCTAAAACTTTAGAATAAAACATAGGAGTAAATCTTCATGACCTTCAGTTAAACAATGGTTTCTAGCTTATGACAACAAAAGGACAAGTGACAGAAGAAATAAATTGAACTTCATCAGCATTTAAAACTTTTGTGATACAAAGCATACTGTCAAGAAAGTGAATAGACAACCCAAAGAATGGGATAAAATATTTGTAAATTATAAAGCTGATAAGAGTGTCTTATCCAGAATATATAAAGGACTCTTACAACTCAAAAATTAAAAAATCGAATATTCCAATTAAAAATAGTTAAATAATTTGAATAGATATTTCTCTAAAGAAGATATATACATATAGTAAGCACATAAAAAGATGCTCAAAACCTTTGACCATTAGGGAAATGCAAACTTATGCACAGTGAGGTAAACTTCACATACCTTAAAGGCATTCAGCTAAAGGAAAGAAGTTTGAAAAGACCATATATTGTGTGATTCCATTTATATGACACTTTGGAAAAGGGGAAACTATAGAGATAGTAAGCAGATTAGTGTTTACCAGGGGCTTGAGAAAGAGGATGGTTAAATAGGTGAAGTGAAAATGTGTGTGGGGTGTATGTATATTTCTGAAATATATCTCTGTACTGTCTTCACAACTGTTTTGTAAATCTAAAACTGTTCTAAATTTTGTTTATTTTTGAAAAGTCATTTCTGAGCTTAATATCAAGAACATTAGCAATATTGTAATATTCCCTGCATGCATATCCCCAACTTCATCCTCTTCCCTATCCACTGAAGGTGTTATTTATTATTATTTTGAAGTCTCTATTCATCATTCCTTTATTTCTCCTTATTATTTTTCTCTCTACATTTCTATTGCCAAATAACATACTGTGCAGCTTTGCTCATCTTCAAACTTAGATAAATATGTGTATAAATTAATCCATATCACTAGCATAATCATGAGAAAACATGGGACAAATCCACATTTTGGAACATTCTACAAAATATTTGATGAGTACTTTTCAAAAGGGTAAAGTTCATGAAAAATAAGTGAAGACTGAGAAAGTGTTGCAGATTGGGAGAATACCTGATGTGGCGGGTAGACCCTAAGATGGTACATGATGATCCCCACCTCTTGGTATACAACTTTGTATTCTAATCCCTGCTCGTGTGTGTGGGCAGGAACTGTGACTTGCCCACATGGCAAGGAAGTGAATGCAACCTCTAGACAATGGCCAGTAAGGAACAGAGGCCCTTGGTCCAACAGACTGCAGGTAATTGAATTCTAACAATCATGTAAGTTTGGAAGGGAATTCTTCCTTGGCTGAGCCTTCTGTTGAAACTTTACCCTTGGACATTATCTACACCTGGATTCTTCACCCGCACAAACTTTGAGACAATATGTGTGTAATTTTAAGATGCTAAATTATGTGGTAATTTGTTATTAGCAAAAAAAATTATGTGATACATATGGCAAATAAATGTAATGTTGTGTCCTGGAATATTGGAAAAGAAAAATGACCTTAGTTGGCAAACCTACTGATAAAATATCAAGAAAGTCGAGACTTCCTTTAACAGTTTTATACCACTGTTAATTTCTCAGTTTTTATAAATAAACTATGGTGATATAAGATGTTAATATTACAGCAACCTGAAGGGTATATGAAAATCTCTGTACTATCTATGCTACTTTATGCAAATCTAAAATTGTTTCAAAACATTTTTGAAAAAGTATTATTCTTGTACAAAAAATCTCTCAAAAACATAAATAAAAACACTTGGACTCAGAGGGTAAAAGGACCTGTAGAGAGGAAGGGCAAAGCAGTTTCCCTAATCTATCCTCCATTCCAAACACAGATGCACTTGCTTCAGGAAGAGCCTCTCAAGCTCCAGGGACTCTCCACCTCTTTCTTTTTTTTTTTTCTTCATACTTCCCATTACTCTGTCACCAGTTTTTGTCTCAGCAAACACTTCTTTAAAAATAGGTATCTGTGCCTCACATATCCCATTCTCCTTTTTTCCCACAATTTTTATTTTTATATTTTTCATGGAAAGCCATTTTATTTTAAATATAGCACTGTATATGTCAGTCTCAAACTCCCAATATCCCTCCCCCCAACAATACCCCCCTGGTAACCATAAGTTTGTTTTCTAAGTCTGTGAGTCTGTTTCTGTTTTGTAAATAAGTTCATTTGTATCATTTTTTTAGATTCCACATATAAGTGGTATCATGTGATATTTGTCTTCCTCTGTCTGACTTACTTCACTTTGTATGACATTCTCTAGATCCATCCAAGTCTCTACAAATGGCACAATTTTGCTGCTTTTTATGGCTGAGTAATATGCCATTGTATATATGTACCGCATCTTCTTTATCCATTCATCTGTCAATGGACATTTATGTTTCTTCCATGTCTTAGCTATTGTAAACAATACTGCAATGAATATTGAAGTGCATGTATCCTTTTGAACCATGTTTTTCTCCAGATATATACCCAGGAGTGGGATTGCTGGATAATAGGGTAGGTCTATATCTTTTGGCAGTGTATCTGCAGGATACCACTAAATCTTTTTTGAAAGACATGGCTTCTGGATATTAGGAGCCAAGATTGATACATGCAGGTGATAGGGAACATTAATCACATTTCTGCATTCAGTAGATTTTTGTTTGTTTTGTTTGTTTGTTTTG
Organism: Lipotes vexillifer; assembly: GCF_000442215.2. Taxonomy (NCBI): domain Eukaryota; kingdom Metazoa; phylum Chordata; class Mammalia; order Artiodactyla; family Lipotidae; genus Lipotes; species Lipotes vexillifer. The sequence continues at coordinate 215,851 of NW_006787175.1, forward strand.
GTACAGGGTTTCCTTCTTCAAACTTTCAAAAGATTTTCAAGCCCTTGAGGGAATCTGTGACTAAATTCTTCCCATTCGACAGACTCCATCACCAATTCACTGGGTCCATTTATTCTCTTGATACTCACATTGTGGAATTATATAACCCATTGCCAAGCCTGAAAGCCACAGAATAGATATGGTCATAGCAGCAGGTGAGCTGGATGCAAAATTTTTTTATGTGTTTTAGGTCAGTCCCTGATTATACATACTTGGATGTGAACCTTTATGTACCAAATTTTTGGCAGATGAAGACAAGTGAATTATTCAGGATGTGTTTTACATGGGTGGAGAAAGCCTGGCAGAAAAAAGGAAAGAACAAGCACAATACAATATATCTCAACCCTCCATGCTGTGTCTAAGGGATGGACACAGTTGAATGATGACTGCATCTGTGCTGGTTAAACAAATATCCTCCCAGAGAGAGGACCACATTCTCCTCCCTCGCACAGCTCCCTATTCACCGCCACAGCAGTCCTGCCAGCTGGCACCAGGGAATTTTCTAGGAGCTCTGTCTACAAAGCCATAGAACTGCATATTATACTCCCATGGATATCTGCAGAAGCAAAGCTCTTGCTTTTAGGTTCCATAATCACAGGGTATATTCTTCATATCACATTCATGCCTTCAATGAGAAAACTAACTCTTGGGGCCTGGAGACCTAGAGTAAGAGATACAGCTGACCTGGACCATATTTCTCACTTCTGGGATCAGGATAGCATTTATTTAGGTGCTAATATTTTGGGCATTTGTTATTCAAGAAACCTTCTCACTCCTCCAAGATCAAAGTTCACACCTTAAGAAAGGACAGTCTCATTTAAATTCCACATCTTAAAACATAGAGGTTTATTCTATTCATTTCATTTTATCTGGAGTTCTTATAACAGCTAAATGACTTGTTAAATCTCCCCTTCTTCTTCATTTCAACGCACACATTATAATATATTATGATGTATACTATGAATGTCATCCCTCACTAAGCTCTTTACCAAACAAAACCAAAAACCACAATGAAAACCAAAACAAAAGCCAGAGTGGCAGGCCTTAAACAAGTCACCATTAGGTCTGGATAAGGAGTGACCTAAACTCAAAAGTGGCAAATAAAATAACAAACCAAAGGGCCCTGAGTGCTTAGAGATAAGAGAAGACAGTAGATAGACACAATATGACATAATGTCACAGGCACAGAGGACACAGTGCTAAGCTCTGAGTCCTCAAACAATGCTTTCTGATAGCATGGACGATATGATTTCCCACAACCTTCTAAACCACCTGTACCTAGATTTCACAGAAGCTGGCCTGACCACCAGAATTCTCAGAAAGATGTTCCTGCAAACATCCCTAAGTCTTAGACTACACCATGAGACAAGAACCTATCACCCTGTCTTCGTACTCGAGCCTGAATAGAGGATGGAGTCCAGCGGATGCATGACTCGTATATTTGAGATCAAAATTGGATGTTCACTTAATTCAGCCTTCTTGGAGTTTGAAACTCTAGGTACAATTTCAGCCAACATCCTAAATTATGAATTATATGAGTTTCTTATTCCCTTAATACATTCATCAGGGAACACCAAAGCTTGTTCCAGTTTTAAAAGTGGAATAGGTCAGAGTAGCAAGTAGGCAGAGGAAAACAATTTATGTAGATCATAACGCATGTGCTATGCACTGAAAAATTGTAAAGTGATTGTATTATCACCATCCATCTGATTAGAAGAAAGAAAGGGGAAGAAAAAGATAGATATATAATTGTTATAGACTGAAATATTGAATTTAGAATGACACAGAGGACATTGCTCATATTTCTACAATTAGGGCAGAAATTCGCAAGATACAGCTTCTTTCTAAGTCTTTAGAAAACTACTGCTCCAATGCAAACTTTCCACTAACTCAGCCATGTCTATCTTTTTTCTCAGTGGATTTCTTGAGGTAATAAAATTACCTCTACATATATAATCTAGGAATTCCAGTCGCTCCCTATAACCTCTAATATCTCCAATAGTCAAATAGAAGGCAAATGGAGTTGGTAAACTTATGTTAAACTACATTTAAGTATGTTTCCTCAATAATGGAACAGAATACAACAGATGGGCCACTATGATTTTACACTAAGAAATGGGCAGTCACAGAGAAAAATAGTGAATTCACTGATGCTAGAGTGTACATTTCCACATCTTTCAAATAGAGGTTCATCTTAGAATTGATAGTGTACAAGCTCTATTATTCAGAAGGCAATAACAAGAGGTTCTTGTGTTTACATGCATGAACTGATCAAAAAATCTTCTGTTGACACCTTCTGGTAATATCGGTTTCAAAACTTGTATGGGGGTTGTCAGTAAGTTGGAAGATAATCTCACAGAGAGAAGTATAGAGCTCTCTCAAGAAATGTGACATTCCTAAAGCTCCTGATTAGCACAGATGATGATAATGTGAGGAAAATTATGGCCAAGATAAGTTGAAAAGCTATTCAGAGGAGTTTGACTCTAAATGCGAAAAATGTTAGGAATAACTTTATCAGTACATGTTGCTTATATTTTCCATCTTGTGATCATAATTGTGATAGAAGACAAATATACACATTTATACACATTTTAAAGTGTTTTTAATAAACTCTTTCAATAAATAGGATAAAATTCTAAGTGGAAAGAAATAACTGTGCCGTAGTTTTCAGTGATTTTATTCCTTCCTTGTGATATACACAATAATGATGAATACTTCAGTTGATATAATTTTGCAATTACTTAGAAAAAGATGTCAATATTAGCCCATACTGACTTAGTGGCTACTATAGATCTGATATTAGCCCACACACTTTATATATCATGAGCTTGTTCAATCCTTCTATCTCAAAAATTAGACACTAATATCATTCCAAAGTTTCAGTTCTGAATTTGAGCTGTATTACTACCAGAAATGAATGGAAGAATCTTGAGCACGACTCATTCTGTCTCGAGTTTTTCATCAACTATGCTAGAAGATCTTTTCTCTTTTATGGTAAATATTGATACTTTCTGAGTCTAGTTTCTCAGTCTCCCCCAATGTCATGAAATTATTTTCCTACAGTAGGTTCTAGATACTGTATTAAATTGTTTTCATTTTTATTTTACTTTTAAAAAATTTTATTGGAGTATAGTTGATTTACAATGTTGTGTTAGTTTCAGGTGTACAGCAAAGTGAATCTGTTATACATATATCCACTCTTTTTTAGATTCTTTTCCCATATAGGCCATTACAGAGTATTGAGTAGACATCCCTGTGCTATATAGAATGTCCTTATTAGTTTAAATTGTTTTTATATTTCAGGTCTATATTGTACATGGAATTCATTTTGTGTGAAATATAAGGTTAAAGATCATATTTTATTTCCCTCTGTGGCTATTCAATCTATTAGAAAGTTTACTGAAAAATCCATTTTCCCGCATCAATCTTTCTTATAAATGATTTGCTTTTATATGCATGTGTTCATTTTTGAGCTCTCTTTTCTTTTATTCATTGATTTATTTTTCTATCTTTGTGCAAATACCACATTGAGAAAGTCAGACCATATTCTGATTCTTTTCTACTCCCCTCTGTGGAGGAGGTCCAGCTTAGCTATGACACCAAGGATTCCTCCTAGAGTGAGAAATCCACAGCCCCTCCTGTTACTTCTCCTGCTGCTTGCTACTGAGCCCTGTTCTCAGCAATGAAATCTGTACAGACAGACTCAAAAATCAGTTTTCATCAGAGGTACCAATCTAAAAATTCCTGGTGTGTATTTGAAAGTTCTGGTTTGTATCAGACTAAATCATACAGTGTTGTTTTAGCAGTCTGTCCCCTTCCCCATTACTGAAAAACGTTTCTAGGAAACCACAATCCAGAGCTAGAAATTACATTGGCAGGGAATATGACTCATGTCTCTGAAATCTGAATTATTCTTTATAAGCTGCAACCAGTATGATCGTGGGCCATATGGAAGTCCCCTGTACTCCCAGACCCTTAATTCACCCCTTATCAAGAATTATTCCTCATTTCCTGGTAAACTGAAGGATTTCACCACCAGATATTTTTTATGAGGGTCCCAAATTCCAATGCTGTGACCTACACATAGAGGGAGAATCTAGGCTCTGAGTACACATGCATTTACGTTGGGCCTTGTTTGATATAATTCCACAGAGGAAGAATAGAAAACAGCCCCCAAGACCCAAGAGCTTACTGAAGGGGGAAGGGATCAGCAAGGGCAAGAGAACTAGAGGTTCTGCCTTCTAGACACAGCCATCCAGTCTTCTCCTTACACAGTGGAAGTTTGTGCACAAGTGCACAGCTCCCTACAATGTGATTATGCTACATAAATACTTATGTACCTACAGAAGTACTTATGCTCCATGAAACCCCCTCTAAGTTCTAAAATCAGAAGTGGGCCCCAAGTGCCACCTCCTAGCTTGCATTCAGCACCTCCATCCCAGGAAGAGATTCTACACAGTTAAGAGCCCAGATACCTCATGCTCTAAGGAAACTCAATTTCACATGGCTGGGACAAGGTGTGGTCACATCTCATGCCTATCCAAGTGCTTTAATCCTGAGCTTTGCCACAGGATCTCTGGGGACTAGAGATGTGGAGGGAAGGCACCAATTCTGTGTCTAAGCAGAGTGGACTGCCAAAGTCACTGTCAGTGTCACCTCATCTTCATAAGGGCATGGGTATCACCAAGCTTTTATTTAGAATATGTTGTTTCCTTCCACATCACAACCAGGGACACTTATATTACACCCCACACCCCAAATCATCATAAATATGTATTTCATTAAATCTAAGAGGTCATTGACTTCAAATGCACCATTATTTGATGCAACGTTAAGAAAAAACACATAGCCAATTAAATAAAGACTCAATTCCAAGATGCTATGGATTCAAAGATGTTAAAATGTGAAAATGTGCATATTAAAAATAATAAGTATTTCTGAATAAGGCCAGAGTTTGGTGAAGTGGGAAAACAAAATTAGAAAGATGTTTATGTGAGTAACACTGGTAAGAGAGTTAACATTGCTGATTAGAAACCAGATGAGATGAATGAATTAATATACAGGAATAAAATGGCAAATCACCTCCCTGAGACCCTAGTCTTCTCTCTGGCCCTAGAAATCCCCTGGTTCACCAGAAGTGTGTGTAGGCATCAGGAACACTCTTCCCAGCCAGCAGTAAGACAGGGTCAGAAGTAATCTGTGGGGTGCTTTTCAGTTCTGGACCAGAAACCACAAATCACATAATGGAGGAGGGTCAAGGGGCTGTGTGTCCACAGATCAGAGCATCACTGGACTGCATGCCACTGAAGGGGGGATTCATATGGCCCTTTCTTCAAAGCTCCCAAGTTACAAGCTTCCTCCTTTCCTTTGAGAAATGTTTTGGGTGTAGGTGCCATGGAGAGTCACAGGAGGCCCCATGAACATCAAGCAGACATCAGAAAGAGCCTTCTCATCAGAAAGGACTGCAGATTTTTCTCCACGTTCTCCTATGCCCCTTCCACTTGCCTTATACCAGCTCTTTTTTCCCCATGGGAAAATGTATCAACAGGATTATGAATCTGTAACAGATTTCCCTGGTAGAGGCCATTCCACAGTGTATTCAGCTTAGGCCCCACAGCAGCCTCCTATACAGAGAGGGATTATGAACATCAGAGCCTGAACATGAAGAGCTGGGCTGGCAGGAGAAGGTCTGAGCTGTGCCTCAGGTTTCCTCAGGCACAGTTGTTCTCTTCAGAAATCCTCTAGTCTCCCCTCTGTCCTTGGAAGTCTTTAGCACACACCTATGGATGATGTTTCTCTTTCATTTATAAATTCATGAGTTATTAGAGAATCTTCTTTAACTTAAATGCACTGAGACAACTCTGGAGCCCTTTCCTAATAGCTCCAAGTTACAATGTGGAGGGGTCATAGATGGCAGAAAAGGGAAATTTCCAAGAAGTTATCCTGATAATTGTTACCACGATAAAAGGTCAAAACACAGATATTGAGAAACTGTGGACTCGGAAAAAAGGAAGGGCAGGTAGGGGGAGAAAATTAAACCTACCACATTCAACATCCATTACTCTTTTCTGCAGGGAGCCAAGGCCAGGGAGCAGGCATCAAGAAGGTGTCACAAAGAGCCAAGAAAAAAACCTCCATATGGTCTGTCCCAGCTTAGAGAAGTTCAAGAGTGTTACAGAGACACAGTTTGCACTGAGACATCTGCACACCAACCATACCAAAGGTCTCAATTAAAAACAATCCTGGCTCTGGTTTTGAACATTATTCTCCATATGAGGCTCAACATCCACACCATCTTGTCCATACACCACAGCCAAAATGTGCTTCAAGGAAAAAGCAGCCTGGAATCAGGAATGAAGATAGATGGGAAACCAGCTCATATCGGAAGTCAAAAGAGCTCCAGAACAGAAAAACTATCCACACAACCTTCTAGAAACTTCCTTATACTCAAAGACATTTGTTCCCCTACAACCTTATTTCAATACACATGTATCCAAATTTAGTTTTTCACTCATTATACACTATCAATGCGGATCCTCCAGGCCTTCCCCAGACAATATCTGACAAGGACATGTGAGCAAGCAGGGGACCACTGATCTGAGGGTAGAGCCCTAGCCAGCCCTACTTGTTTTCTCTCCCTGGTGATGGTAAAGAAACAGAAGGGGTGAGCTTAGGGAGGAAAGGAAGGCAAGGTGGCACATTCTCGACCTTTCTGCTCATCAAGTCAGCCCCAGAGAGTACAAACAGGAAACACAGAAGCAAAGTGGGTTCTCAGTTAAGACTGCAACAAAACCTTGGCCAGCACAGAAGACTACCAGCTGTCTCTGTCACCTCTCAACTGCATGCCACTGGCTCAGGAAATGAGTCTATAGAATTATGAAGCTACAGAATTAGTCTATAAATGAATCAAATTAGAATACCAATTTCAAAGGATCTAAATACTCTGGGATCAAATTACAAATATGTCTCAGCACCACCTACCACCTCACAGATGAAGCTTCTAGGGGTCCGAGAGACAGAATTAGAAATGCACAAAGCACGGGCACCAGGTAGTAGCCACAAAGAGGTGTGTCAGTGAGGTCCTATTCTTTCTCATTCAGTGCTTAGGAAATGTGTTGGCTACACCAGACTCTTAATTAAACCTCTTTACTTTTTAAGCTATGTCTATCATCTATATTGATTGAGAGAGATGAATGGTCAAATAGGGAGAAAATAGCAAAGTGAAAAAAAGAATCTAGCTTATCTCCATTTTCCTAAACTTCCCACATATGCTATGAGAACAAGCACAGTCACCATGGAAACCAGCAGGGGGAAAGATGCAGCTTTGCACTGAAAACAGAGAGCAGAAAGACCCCTTGCCCTCACTGAGTGAGAGGACATCATGACTGAGCCTTAGAGAGCTGTATTTTTCATTTGCTTCTCTCTCAAGTTTGGATCCATCCACAGCCCATCTCATGCACTGGACAATGCATCCAAACCAGCTGGTGAGCCTGGGGAAACATAGATTTCTGAGCCCCACCTCCAGATTTTCTAATTCAGTAGGTCTGGTTTACAGTAACCTGTTTTAACTCCAGGCTTAACTACTGGTCAAATCCTATTCTCCTTTACTCTCTAGTTTCTAACTAGTTCTTCAGCACCCACACTGGGGATGTCATGTCTCCAAGGGATCTAGAAAGACTTTCTGAATCACAGTCACAATGGAAGAGGTAGGAGTTGGAGGAAGGGGTTTGGAGGAAGGGATGATGGGTGGTAAAGCCACATTGAAATTTGACCAAGGAGGGACTCTGTACAGAAGGGCAAAATGAGATCAGGGACTGTGCTTAAAGGAGGAGGAGGTTCTCTGAGCAGTGTGCCAATACAAGGTCACAAACCCCCCAAGTTTCACTGTGCACCAAGCTCCAAACAGGGTGAACAGATGCCATGGGGATTCTAGAGGAAGGAGTGCCCAATTACCCATATCTCCCTAATCCACTTGTTGCCAGAGTATGGCAATATTGGCCTAGACAACACGATTCTCAGAAGACAGCCATTTAAAGCATGCATACATGCATTAGACCAACATCTGAAGCCAGATTTCAAGGTCACATTCCCACCCTGTGGCAAGAAAAGGATTCTGGGGATTAGAAGCCTGAAAGGAGGAATGTAGCTTACCAGGCACACAGCTCATATTTCTGTATCCGGGACTGTTAGTTCTCCCTATTCAGACTTCACGAAGCCCCCTTCCACCCTGGGCAGTCCCATGTGAAACTCCTCGCACAGGTTCACCCAAAATATTAAATAGGAATAATTCAAATAACTCCACATTTCTTCTTTATTCAGTATTTGCAATGTGTACCCCATAGCTCATTCTAAACTGTAACACCCCAGAATTGGGTATAGGCAGTACTTTTAGCACTGAGTGAGAATATTGCTGAAGTGACAGGTCATGAAATAACTATGCGCAATCTGGGGAGCCCAAAGGAATATTCTGCAGGGAGATGCAGATAATACAGTTCTGTGGATGGAAATCAGGGGAAAAGAAATGGATCTGACAAATTCCTAGAGTCATAAACCTACCAAGACTGAATCATGAATAAAAAATCTGAACAGACCGATAATAAATAAGGTAATTCAATCAGTAACCAAAACGTCCCAACAAAGAAAAGTTCAGACCAGATGACTTCATGGGTGAATTCTACCAAACATTTAGAGAATTAATACCAATCCTTCTCAAACTCTTCCAAAAAACTGAAGTGGAAGAGACACTCCAAAACTGATTTCATGAGGCCAGCATTATCTTGATATCAAAGTCAGATAAGAGCACTTCAAGGAAAGAAAATTACTGGCCAATATTCCTGAAGAATGTAGCTACAAAAATTCTCAACAAAATACAGTTGACCCTTGAGCAATGCATGGGTCAGGGCACCAACTCCCCACACAATTGGAAATCCACATATAACTTTGCAGTCGGCCTTCCATATCTGTGGTTCTGCATACATGTATTCAACCAACTGTAGATCGTGTAGTACTATTGCAGTATTTATTGAAAAAAACATGTATAAGTGGATTCACACAGTTCAAAATCATGTTATCCAAGGGTCAACTGTACTAGCAAACTGAATTCAACAGCACATTAAAATTTTACCATGGTCAAGTGGGATTTATCCCTGAGACACAAGGATGGTTCAACATATGCAAATCAATAAATGTGATACACCACATTAATAGAATAAAATATTAAAATTGTATTATCATCTCAATAAATTCAGAAAAAAACATTGGACAAAACTCAAATCCTTTCATGATACAAGCTCTCAAAAAATTTAGTATAGAGTAAAACTACCTCAAGTTAATAAGGCTGTATATGACAAACCCACAGCTAACATCATGTTCAGTGGTGACAGGTTGAAAGCTTTTCCTCTAAGATAAGGACAAACACAAAGATGCCCACTTTCACCATTCCTATTCAGCATAGTACTGTAAGCCCTAGCCAGAGCGATTAGGTAAGAAAAAGAAATAAAAACAATTCAAATCAGAAAGGAAGAAGTAAAATGGTCTCTGTTTGAAGATCACATGTTTTTGTGTATAGAAAACCCTAAAGATTCCATCCAAAAACTGTTAGAACTAAAATTTTTACACTTAGTAAAGTTTCAGGATAAAAAAATCAACATGCAAAAATCAGTTGTGTGGGCTTCCCTGGTGGCGCTGTGGTTGAGAATCTGCCTGCCAACGCAGGGGACACGGGTTCGAGCCCTGGTCTGGGAAGATCCCCCATGCCGCGGAGCAACTGGGCCCGTGAGCCACAATTACTGAGCCTGCGCGTCTGGATCCTGTGCTCCACAACAAGAGAGGCCACGATAGTGAGAGGCCCGCACACTGTGATGAAGAGTGGCCCCCGCTTGCCACAACTAGAGAAGGCCCTCGCACAGAAACGAAGACCCAACACAGCCATAAATAAATAAATTAATTAATTTTTAAAAAATCAGTTGTGTTTGTATACACTAACAATGAACTATCTGGAAAAGAAGTAAGGAAAAAAAATTCCATTTATAATAGCATCAAAAACAATACAATACTCAGGAATAAATTTAATCAAAGAGGTGAAAGATCTATACATTGACAATTTTAGAACATTGATAAGAGACACCGACAAAGAAACAAATATATGGAAAGATATTCTGTGCCCCTGGATCAAAAAATTTAATATTGTCAAAATGTCCATACTACCCAAAACCATTCAGTCCAATCCCTAACAAAATTCCAATGGAATTTTTCACAGATATAGGAAAAAATATCCTAAAATCAGTATGGAAACACAAAAGATCTTAAATAACCAAATCAATCTTGAGAAAAAAACAAAGCCAGAGACACCATAGTTCCTGATTTTAAACTATATTACAAAGCTATAGTAATCAAAACAGTACAGTACTGGCATAAAAATAGCCACATAGACCAATGGAACCCAGAAATAAATTCACACATATCAAGTCAACTAATGTTTGATGCGGGAGCCAATAATACGCTATGCGCAAAGAATAGTCTCTTCAATAATGAAAATGGTGCTGGGAAAACTGGATATTCACATGCAAAATAATAAAAATAAACCCCTAGCTTACACCACTCACAAAAATTACCTTGAAATAAATTAAAGACTTAACATGTAAAACCTGAAACTGCAAAACTCCTAGAAGAATATATTGAGAAAAAGCTCCATGACATCAGTCTTGGCAGTATTATGGATATGCCACCTAAAGCGCATGCAACAAAAGCAAAAATCAAGTGGGATTATATCAAACTAAAAAGAGTCTGCACAGCAAAAAAAAGAAAAATCAACAACAACAAATCGTACAAAATGGGGAAAATACTTACAACCAATCTACCTGAAAAGGGGTTAATATGCAAAATATGCGAGTTCTCTGACAGTCCAGTGGTTAGGACTCAGCGCTTCAGCGCTTTCAGTGTCATGGCCCATGTTCAATCCCTGGTTGGGGAACTAGATCCTCCAAGCTGTGCAGTGCAGCCAGAAAAAAAGGAGGGGCTGATATGCAAAATATATGAGACTCATACAAATCAATAGCAAAGAAAACCCACGAACAAACAAATAAACAAATTTAAAAATGGGCAGATGATCTAAGTTAACATTTTTCTAAAGAAGACATACATATAGGGCTTCCCTGGTGGCGCAGCGGTTGAGAGTCCGCCTGCCGATGCAGGGGACACGGTTTCGTGTCCCTGTCCAGGAAGATCCCACATGCCGTGGAGCGGCTGGGCCCGTGAGCCATGGCTGCTGAGCCTGAGCATCTGGAGCCTGTGCTCCGCAACGCGAGAGGCAACAACAGTGAGAGGCCTGTGTACCGCAAAAAAAAAAAAAAAAAAAAAAAAAAGAAGACATACATACGACCACCAGGTATATGAAAAGGTTCTCAACATCACTAATCATTAGGTAAATGCAGATCAAAACCACAATGAGATACCACCATACACCTATGAGAAAGGCTAGTATAAAAATTTAAAAAAGACAGGAGATAAGTGATTATGAGAATGTGGAGAAAACAGAATTTCTAGTACACTGTTGGTGGGAATGTAAATTGGTAGAGCCATCATAGAAATCAGTATGGCGGTTCCTCTAAAAATTAAAAATAGAACTAGGATATGATTTAACAATCCCACCCCTGGGTATATAGCTAAAGGAATGAAATCAGTATCTTGAACATATATCTTCACTCCCATGTTCACTGCAGCATTAGTCATGATAGCAATGACATGGGAAAAAAACTTGTGTCCACCAACGAATGAACAAAAAAATGAGATCCTGACATTTGCAACAATATGGATGACACTTGAGAGGATTATGTTAAGTGAAATGACTCAGAGAGAAAAATATAAATACAGTATTATTTCACTTATATTTGGAATCTAAAAAGCAAAACTCATAGAAACAGAGAGTAGGTTGGTGGTTGCTATGGGTTGAGTAGTTTGGGGAAATGGGGAGATGTTGGTTAAAGGGTACAAACAACAATTTATAAGATGAACAAGTTCTGGGAATGGTAACTACAGTTAACATTACTGCTCCATATACTTGAAAGTTGCTAAGAGAGTCAACCTTAAGTGTTCTTACCACACACAAAAATATTGTAATTATGTGTGGTGATGGAAGTGTTAACTAAACGTATTGTTGTAATCATTTCACAATCTATATGTGTATTAAATAATCACATGGTACATCTTAAACTTACACAATGTTTTATGTCAATTATATCTCAATAAAGCTGGAAAAAATGCATCTCAGTGAGAACATTGCTCATATTTCTCAGATCTGGGAAGAAGTTCCTAAGATTCAGTTCCCTCTATTTGCATAACTAGAAAACCAGCACCTCCCTCAATGCTCAATTCATTCAAGTTCTTTAGCTACTGACTCTTAGGGTAGAACCCATGTCAAAAAACAGGGACCCCCCTCTAGAAACCTCAGAAATCTATCTTATGTCTCAGCAAAGAGTTTGTGGAGACCCCCAAATGGTGGACAAGGCAGCATGGAGTTATTTACAGGAATAGGCAGACAGAAGAATGGCAAAGAAGCTTCTATCTCCTGCTGTCTCACACCTGCAAATCCCCCATGTTTTCCTTGCACCAGGAAGGGGTACAGACCCGAGGAAGACTCTGTAAGCTCTTCATATGCCACAAGACTCTTAGAAAATTCCTGTCCAAATATGGGTTGCTTCCCAGGACACCCTATGTACCTTTCTCCACCCTCTTGCCCAAACCCCTTGAGGATGCTTTATTGTCAGCACTTAAAAACATGTGTATTCTCAGGGGCCCTTCCCATGTTAAAGAAAACGTCAATGTTCTTGGTGAAGCCCCCCACCCCCCAGCACAGACTTGTCTACTCTACCCTTTCCAAAGGGTTTGTTGTTATGACCTGTTCTTAGGGACCAAATTTGCATCTATGAATCTCAAAATGTTTCCGCCCAGGGGTCTCAGTGATAAATACCTGAACGTGCTTGGTTGGACAAGGCTGTGTCACCTCACAGCATGTCCTCAGTAGCATAGCATGATGCTCCCAACCCCCTGCCTGGAAAACATTTCCAAGAGTTAGCAGCCTGCCCTGGGTAATGAGGCTGACAGCAACTCTGTTCTCATAAATTCCCTAACGACGCTTCACCGCCCCCACCATGGGCTCACGACAGCCACCTAGTTAATCACCCGCCTTCGTACAGCCGCATTCAGTAGGCAGAGACGCAGCAGGTATGTGGGGACAAGGCATCAGCGAGCAAAGTGCGTAAATCTGAGCAGAGTCACGTTTTAGTCCCGACTCCATGGCAACAGAAAGTAGAAAACAGGCAATCAAGGATAATAAGCCCCGTGGGCGGGCGAACCTGTGAGAAAGAGTTAAGCCCCCATCCTTCCTTTCCTCCTTTCTCCGCCCCCATCCCTCTCTGGAATATAAACAAGCCTTAAGCCCCAGTAGAGAGGGCTCCATGACGACTGCCCTCCCTACATCCTGCCTTCCCCTACCAGGGCTAGATACACCACCTTTCTGCAAAACGCCTCCATTTCAAACAATCTGGTGACAATATGGCCACTTCACAACACCCAATCCTGACCAGAAGGGGCTTCTGGGAGTCAGCAACCTGGACAACGAAAATGCACCAAGACGATAGAATGCACAAGAGCAGAAGCTGGGCAGCTGAAAACAGAACAATGCTGTTCTCTCTTTATGCTATTTCCCCACTTTTCCCCCAATTATATATTTTGAAAAAATGTTAAACCCACAGGAAACTGAAAGGATAGTAAAATAAGCCTCTGTAATAACCTCACCTAACTTCATTAATTGTTAACAGTTTGGCACATTAATAGTCTACCTGTCTGTCTATCCATCTATCTATCTACCTACCTATCTATCCATCTATTTATCTATGTGTTTATCTATGTATCTATGGGTTTGTGTATCTATCTACCTATCTGACATATAAATACATAATTATGATATCACATCTAAGAAAATTAAAATCAATTCAATAATATTTAATATGTAGTCCATGTTTAAACTCTCTCAGTGTCCCCAAAATATCTTTTACAGCATTTTTTTTTTTTTTTTTTTTTTTTT
>NW_006787175.1:230010-265573 GCF_000442215.2 Lipotes vexillifer
TTTTTTTTTTTTTTTTTTTTTTGCGGTACGCGGGCCTCTCACTGCTGTGGCCTCTCCCGTTGCGGAGCACAGGCCCCGGACGCACAGGCTCAGCGCCCATGGCTCACAGGCCCAGCCACTCCGCGGCATGTGGGATCCTCCCAGACCGGGGCACGAACCCGTGTCCCCTGCATTGGCAGGCAGACTGAACCACTGCGCCACCAGGGAAGGCCTTCAGCATTTAAAAATAAAAAAAAAAATTTGGCTTCAGAATGCAAGCAAAGTCCATGCACTGTATTTGGTTGTTCTGTCTCTTTTAAGTTAGCATGATCTCCTCCCTTCCACGAACTCACACACATTCATGACTTTTAATTTATTTTTTAATGACATTGTTTTTCAAGAGTCCAGGGCAGTTGTCTTGTAGAATGATCTACATTATGGATTTGTTTGATTTTTTTTCCCTCAAGATTAAATTTGGGTTGGGTTGCCACACCATCGGGGACACTGGATTTGATTACTACACATTGTACGGGAACACTTTTCCCCTTTGGGCTGGATAAGTTATCTGTGGGGTAATGCTTTGAGACTACATGACTAGGCTGACACTTAAGAGCCTTTCACATGATGATTGTAGCCTTGATAAATTGTCCTGCCTGACTCAGTTATTACATTGGGGATTAGCAAATGCTAATTTTCTACTTCTACCACTCCTTCTGTAGTTATTAGCAAAAGAAAGAAGAGCTCCTCCTTAATAACTCTTTTTGTCTATCTATCTGTCCATCTATCCAACTATCTATCATTTACCTATCTCTTTCTCCATTACTCTAAATATTTATTGAGGTAAAATCTAAAAGCTGCATATATTTAAAATGTATAATTTGATGAGTATTCACATGTGTATACACTTATAAAACCATCACCATAATCAAGATAACATTTTACCACCCTCCAAAATGTCTGCGACCCTTTGTAATCTCACCTTCCTCACTC
Organism: Lipotes vexillifer; assembly: GCF_000442215.2. Taxonomy (NCBI): domain Eukaryota; kingdom Metazoa; phylum Chordata; class Mammalia; order Artiodactyla; family Lipotidae; genus Lipotes; species Lipotes vexillifer. Next base: position 230,980 of record NW_006787175.1, read on the forward strand.
TAACCTCTTCAATAGGCAACCACTGATATGCTTTCTTTCATTGTAGATTAGATTTCACTTTTTGGAATTTTGTATACATAAAATAATTCTCTTTAAAATGTGCTCATTTTTGTCTGTCTTTTTAACTTAGCATAATGACTTTGAGATTCTTCTATAATGTATATATCAACAAATTATTCCTTTTGGTCCTTTTTATTGCTGTATAGTATTCCATTGTCGCCTAAATTTTTAAAATTCAGAATGATCTTAGATTCATGGAAGAATTGTAAAGATAGTACAAACAACTTCTGTATATACTTTATCCAGCTTCCCCTAATGTTAACATCATATATATCATAAACCATTTATCAAAACTAAGGTATTAGATCCTTTGCCCATTATTTAATCTTTTTTTTGCTATTGTATTGAGTTCTTTATATGTTTTCAGTGTTACCCCTTATCAGACATATGGTTTGCAAATATTTTCTCCCATTCCATAGGTTGTTTATTTACTTTGTTAATTGTTTCCTCAAAGAAACATACAGGGGCCAACAGGTATATGCTCAACATTACTAATCATCAGATAAATGCAGATCCAAACCAAAATGACATATCACCCCATACCTGTTAGAATGACTATTATCAAAAAGACAAGAAACAACAAGTGTTTTTGAGAACATGGAGAACTGCACTGTTGGTAGGGATATAAATTTGTACAGCCATTATGGAACTCAGTATGGACATTAAAAATTAAAAAAATGGAACTACTGTATGATCCAACAATCCCACTTCTGGGTGTATATGCAAACAAAATGAAATCAGTATCTGGAAGAGGTATCTGCACTCCCATCTTCATTGCAGTGTTAGTCACAATAGCCAAGATATGGTAATCATTTAGACACTTAGATTGATTATCTTAGACGCCCAGCTTGATTGACAGATACACTGATTGACACAGACACTTGTTCATCCATGTTGTCACAAATGCCGGGATTTTCTTCTTTTTTAAGGCTGAATAGTATTCCATAGTGTGTGTATGTGGTTGTGCATACAATGGAATACTACTATTCAGCCTTAAAAAAGAAGGACATCTGCTGTATGTGACAACACGGAGAAACCTAGAAGACATTAAGCTAAGTGGAATAAGCCAGAGACAAAAAGACACATGCTGTTTTATCTCACTTACATGTAGAATCTTAAAAGTCAAACTCATAAATGCAAGGAGTAGAATGGTTATTTCCAGGGACTGGGGCATGGGGGAAATGGGAAATATTGATCAAAGAGTATAAAGTTTAGTTAAGCAGGATAAGTTCTTCAGATGTAATGAACAGCATGGCAACTATGGTTAATAATACTGTATTGTACACTTGAAATTTACTGAGAGTAGACCTTAAGTGTCATCAACACACACAGAATATTAGTAACTGTGTGAGGAGATGGATATGCTAATTATCTTGATTGTGGTCATCATTTCACAATGGATATTATATGAAAACATCACATTGTACACCTTAAAATATATACTTTTTACTTGTCAATTATAGCTCAGTAAAGCTGGGAAAGACTCAAGACATTTGCATTGGTACAGAATATTAACTAAACTAGTCTTAATCCAGATGAGACAAGTTTTTGCTTTAATGACATTTTTCCTGTTCCAGTATTCTGTTCCTGTATACCATGTTGTGTTTGGCCATAATGTTTCCTCAAACCAGTGAGTGTTTCTCAGTTTTTCTTTGTTTTTCATGACCTTGGCACTTTTGAAGAGTACAGTATGTGTCAGGTGTTTTGTAGACTGTCCTTCAGTTTGAGTCTAGCTGATGTTTTCTTATTATTAAGCTATGGTTGCAGGTTTTGGAGGTAAATACCACAGAAGTGAAGTTCCTTTTGCATCAAATCACATCTGGGGATACATGATTTCAACATGACCTATTTCTGGTGACATTAACCTTAATAACTTGGTAAAGGTGGTATCCGTTATTTTTCTCCACTGTAAAGTTACTATTTTTCACTTTCCATAATTCTCAGAAGCAAGTTACTAAGCCCACACGCAAGGGAGGGGAATTAAGCTATACCTCCTGGAGGAGTGAATATCTACATCTATACTTTGGAATTCTTTTGTAAAGAACTCCTCTACTGTTTGTTTGTGCAATCATTTATTTTAAAGTATAGGTAAGGACTCATAGGTATTTATTTTATTATTTTCCAAAACTATTCTTATTTTGTTGTTCAAATTGTTCCAGCTTTGTTTAGCTATTGGGAGCTTTTTCAGTCTATTTCTGTGTCCTTGTGGCATACCCCATGTTGGGCTTTGTTTTTCATTTCCTTATTGTCTGGCATTGTGAGATGTCTTAGGTTCACACTATATTTTTGCTGTCCCGGCCTTAGAGTCACCCAAAGACCTGGTTCTTTTACTGGGGAGTAGTATCTAGAAACTAACATCAGGGCATTCTATGCACTCATTGCTACTAGGGTGTTGCTGTTTCTAGGTCCTATTAGTAGTCAGAAAGAAAATACAATGTATGACTATGCTTCACTCAGTTTTATACTAGAAAATGTTAGTCCCACCAAGCTTTTAGCTTTCCTTCACGAAACTCCATTCATTTGGTTATTCCATATCTTAAGCTATAGACTAACAGAGATTTCCCTTCACAGCATAACCAGAGATAGCAATATTATACCTTAAAATGAATTCCTCATGGTTACATACAGGCAGACTAAGAAGGGGAATTATGTAACTTACACAGAGCCAAATGCGAGAGCCTGTGTTGTGAAAAAAATACAACACGGCTGATGCAAGAGGGATGAATGGTCAGGCAGGTCCCCCAGCTTCTCCAGCCCCCTGCGCAAAAAGAACTTCTCCACATATGCTGTGAAAACAGCATGGCTGCAATTAAGACCCATCACACAGGGCATGGAGTACAGTGTGGGTGCTCCAGGAAAATCCTGGCTTGTCATGTTTTTCTCTCACCTCGTAATCCCAGAGGAGATCATGATTACCCGCTGTGATTCTCAGGAACAAAATATGAAAAACTGGGGATGTGAATCCCAAATGTCTCTAAACAGAAATTATTTGGAATATTTGGGCCTTTCCACATACATGGCACACAGTGTGTCCTCACCATTTCATTCATGCTTTTTAGTTCCCAAGTTTCATGCAACTTGAAGGCCAAGAGGGAGGGATGCTGATAGCATAGGAGACAGGGTACTCTCTGGGATTTATCAGGCAATGATATTTTCTTTGCTCAGTCATCCTTATGTACAAATCTAACACCTTCAATATGCACCTCTGAAACTACAGTTGCTATCCATTCCAGAGCTCACATTCGAAAATATCATGGAGTCTGTACACTTTGGACTTACATCTGGGATATGCAGAACCCCACCCAAAGTCCTAGACCAAGAAGCTGTATGTCACTAGGAAAGCAGGTAGAAGACAGTTATTATGGATAGGTGGACCAACCTCAGCAAGCATATGCACAATGGGAAAAAATTCCAGAAACCATGAGCTTTGGGTGTGCATGGGGGGGTGCTAACTGATGTGGGGAAGAAAATAGAAAGACAAACAACCTTACTCACCACCCCTCCCATACTCTGATCTGTGAGAAAGGCACAGGTTTAATGAAGAAGCTGGAGGGACAGAAAAGAACCTGCTGATGGAAGAAATTGTCATCTAGCAGAAAGGACTGCTTCTCCCACCACGTGCCCTTACCTTGTTGGAATCTCCACCTCTATTCTCTGAGGGGCCCAACCTGTTTAACTTTACACTGGGCAGCACCACATCTCCCCAGACACCAGCTCAAACACAACCACTTCGGTCAGCATGGCTTCTCCCCACTTCAGTCCAAACAGGCCGGACTGAACCTGGGGTGAGGGGAGCAGCTGGCAAGAGCACAGCTCATGGTTCTGAGATCAGGAAGGCCATTTCTTAGGTGCTGCTGTTTGGGTCATTTGGCCACCAGGAACCTTTCTGGCTCTCTTAGCTCTTACCTCAACCCTGGTCAACTTTCACAGGATTTTCCATTCCTTGTCTTAAATAGATCACGGGCAGCTGTTCTTGTCATTTTATCCTCCATGTTGCTTACCCCCTTGCCAAGTCTCATTCTCATTGTTGCTTTAGACACTCTAAGGAACGGCAGAGCAAGTTGGGTGAGAACAGAGCCAGCCTCAAACCCTGATTCTGACTCTCATTACCTGTGTGACCCTGTGTAAATCAGAGTCACATTTCTGTGCTGTTATCTCAGTGTAAAGTGGGAAAGTAATAATAGCACTGATGCCATAGTGTTCTAATGATGTTTAAATGAATTAATTGTACAAAGTCCTGAGAACAGTACCATGTACCTCAGAACTGTTATGGAAGTGCTAGGCACCTACTAAAACCTGTCGTTGCTCACCAGTCTCTCTGAAATCCCAGTGCTACCTAGTACAGGACAGGGAGGAGGTCTGATACTGCAGGTTAATGTGTTCAGGCCGAGGAGGGGCTAATCACAAAACCAGAAGATACCATCCAAAAGAAACAGAATATTTCCCCAGGGTTGTGCAAATACATATTTTGAAGACCCTGCCTCTCCTGTAAGTTCTCACAAATAATCATGTGAAACTGCAGGCCAACACCTAAGTGATAAATTGTTAGGGCTCGATTAATAATTTCTTCAAGCAACAACCCCAAATTTGGTTCCAAATCTTAGCTCTCAAGAACACCTTTAGTTGCAAAGAGCATGATCAGAAAGAGGAAGAGATGGAGATAAAAATTTTTGTGAATGAAGCTGACAGGGGACACTTTTAGCCCCCTATTCATGGTTCCATAATGCCTTCACCTACAAAACTCCTATATGGCAATGAGTACACCTGAGGTCACAAATATAGTAAAGACTGCTGTGCTGACCCATAAACATTGTTCCATTTCCAGTAAGACCTCTCATGTCCCAGAGCATTGCCTACCCCAACCTCTACACTGCTACTTGTTATTGTCTGACACTCACCTTTGTCCTTAACTAACTAACTAAACAAAAAGAACAAAACTGTAAGTATATTTTCAATTACATTTCTTGTGTTGAAATGTTAAATATTTTAGTCTCACTATGTTAATATTTTGGTCCCTTTGGTCAAAGGTACTATCTTTTGTGCCTCACAGTAACTTTCACACACACACACACGCACACACACACACACACACACATTACTTTTAAGGGAAAAATCTTAACAAATAAGTTGTCTTTATTCATGATTGTTTTGACTGTATAACCAAACATAGGTGTGGTAAAATCATGAGATTTCTCAATTTTATTCCACGAGAGATAACTTATCCAGCAAAGCAGGATAAACAACAAAAGAATATTTCCACATGTTGTAATGGTCCAAACAACAAGTTAAGGATTGAAGAATTAAATTGTAAACACCATTTGAGGTCTGAATATTTAGTTTTTTAGTCCTCCCTTGCTTTTTCCCATTTAATTATGGAAAACTTCAAACCAAAATGTTGAAAGAATTATGTACCCACCACCTAGATTCTACAATTAATATTTATTATATTTGTTCTAGCAAATATCTATCCATATATCCATTCCTACATTCAACCCATCTTATTTTTAGGCACTTCAAGGTAAATTGCAGAAGTCAGTACGTATCATCCTTATACATATTAATAAGATGACAATATTTACTTTCTAAGATACAACCTAAATATAGTGAAATGCACAACTCCTGAGTGATGAGTTTTGACAAATGGGTGAACAAAAGGACCTAAAAACCCTATCAAGGCTTCCCTGGTGGCACAGTGTTTAAGAATCCACCTGCCATTATAGGGGACACGGGTTCAATCCCTGGGCCAGGAAGATCCCACGTGCTGTGGAGCAATTCTTCCCAGTCAATTCAAAGCAACAAATCATCTGATTTTTTGGAACAACATGATTTTGCCTGTTCTTGAAAATCATATAAATGTAATCAAACTGCATGCACTATGTTATGATAGATTACTGTTCATCAGCATAATGTTTTTGAGGTTTTCCCACACTGTTTCATATATCAGTGATTCATTCCTTTTTGTTGCTGAGTAGTATTTCATTGTATACAAAAGTTTGGGCATTGTGGCTATTTCCAGGTGTTTGCTGTCATGCATAAGAGGCATGAAGATTCACAGACCTAAAGTCAGAAAGGAGTGTGGGGTTTTGTCACCAAAGTTCCTAATTCTGACATCTCTAATTTTGTTGATTTTGACAAGATGGGTGGTGAGAAAACCCTGTGTAATTTGGACACAGAGAGACAGGTTATCTGAAAAGTGGATTATATGTGGAAGTGAAGTGTTAAGGATACATTTTCTCAGATTTTGCTCCTGATAACAAAGCTGGTGACACCCCCCAAGGAAATGGAATATATGTCAGGTTCCTGTTTAAGAAATATTTGCTGACTGCAAAATCATGACGTTATTCTCATGCTTTATTTTGCAAAGGTTTTTATACTTTACCACTCATGTGTAGATCTGAAAGCCTTCAAGAGTTGATCATTTTGTATGGTATAAGGTAGGGACCAAGATGCAACTCTCTCTCTCTCTCTTTCTCTGCATATCTGTCTATCTGTCTGTCTACCTGTCTATCTATCTACCTATTTTCTCCATACTGATCTAGGAAAATTTTTGAAAAGGCTATTTCCTACTGCTTTACAGTATAATTGTGTCATAGCTCAGGTGGCCATATATAGGTGGACCTGTGTCTGTATTCTCTATTTTGTGCCATTGATCTGTTAAGTTGGTACCATTAATGCACTGTACATTGTGTTGTATCCAGCCTTGTATCTGGTAGTGTAATTCCTCCAACTTTGTGTTTTTTCTTCAAATTCCTGTCTTTTCTTTGGTCTTCATATTTCTATATAAATTTTGGAAGAAGCTTGTCACTTTCTGAAACAAATGCTAGAATTTTTATTAGGTTTGCACTGAAAGTATAGACAGTTCAAGGTGAACTGGCGTATTTACAATATTGATTCTTCCAATGTATGACTATGGCATTGTCTTCCATTATTTATGTTTATAATTTGCATATAAGAATCCTAAGTATTTGGTTTTTATGCTATTGTAAATTTTCAGCTATTCTAAATGAATTATTATTTCTAGTTTCTGGTTACATTTACCCTAGGTGAGTGTGTGTTTGTGTCTTGTTAATCCTGGTAGGAACAGTTTCTTCTTAGATTTTTGGCTAGTTTGTTTTCCAACCTCACATTCCAGTGAATTCCCCCCAAAAATCATGATGCTGATTTAATCAGGCTCTTTTGGACTTTAGGTGTGGGAGTTATATAAGCTCAATGCAATCTTTGTATTTTCATTTGAGTAATTAGTCCATTTATATTTTATAAACTACTGTTATATTTAGGCTTCACTTGGTTTATATTTCTTGTCCCCTCTCTTGAATATTTAATTTAAAATCAATAAAATAGTTTAGTCATTCATTTTTAATCTCTAGAATTATTATTTATGTATTATTTTATTATCATTATTGACCATCTAATGGGTTACAGTATGCTCTTTTAGCTTAATAAATAGTAATGTGAATTGCTAATTTTGTCACATTTCCAGTGATGATAGAAACATGGAATACTTTAGTTTTCTCTCCTTTGCATTATCAGTGACTTGCATTTTATTTCTACTTATATTTTGAACCCTATAAGATCCTAATATCATTGTTTTCACACCAATATCCACTTATATTTAACGACCTATTTAGCCTGTCTTTTGTCCTTCTTACCTTCCTCTATTTCTAATGTTTCTCTTAGGGATTATTCTACCAGAAGAAGTTCTTTTGATTGTTCTTTTAGGGCAGGTATGTTGGCAAAATTTATCTGAAAACATATTAATTTTCCCTTAATTTTATAGGATATTTTCACTGAATATAGAATTCTTGGTCAGCAGTTATTTACTTTTTACTTATGAGAAGATATTCCATTGTTTTCTGGCTTCAGTTATTTCTGTTTGGAAATCTGTTCTATTGTTACTCCTTTAGACATAATGTGTCTATTTTTCTCTGGCTTCTTTCAAAATTTTCCTCATTAAATTGGTATTCACTGCTTTTACTAAGTGTGCCTTAGCATGGTTTGCTTTGTATTTATCCTGCTTGATTTTCAATAGAATTTTTAAATTTGTTGATTGATATTTTCATTAATTTTGGAAAATTCTCAGGCATTATCTCTTCAAATATTACTTTGGCCCCCATTTCTCTCTTTTCTACTTTGTAGATTCTGATTACAAATGAGTTAGATATTTTTACTGTGTTCTTGATGTCTTAAATAGAATTTTTCAATTATTTATTCTCTGTAACTATCTGTGTATATTTGCTATTGCTCCATCTTCCTATTTCTTATTCAATCACTCAAGCTGTTCTACTATATATGGAGTTCTTAATTTTAACTATTGTACCTTTTCTCTCTAATTTTATTTGAGTATTTTATGTATCATTTACCTTTGAAAACTTCTCATATTTTCAACTCATTTTACATGTTCTCCATTTTCATAAACATATTAATGAAAATTAGAACTGAAAATATCAACTTACCATCTTCTGCAACACCTGTGGAAAATTTTTTCATCAGTTTAAAATATATGTCCATTTAAGGTGTCAATTATTTCAAAAATACAGCTATAAGTACATTTCACAAAGTACAGCCATAGTAAGATAGGCTCAAGGATGTATTATACAACACAGGGAATATAGAAACTATTTTGTAAAAACTGTACATGGAAGACAAGATCCAGCCTCATCCACCAGAACACAGGCACTAGTCCCCTCCACCAGGAAGCCTACACAACCCACTTAACCAACCTTAGCCATTGGGGACAGACACCAAAAACAACAGGAACTACAAACCTGCAGCCTGTGAAAATGATACCCCAAACACAGTAAGATAAGCAAAATGAGAAGACAGAAAAACACACAGTGGATGAAAGAGCAAGGTAAAAACCCATCAGACCTAACAAATGAAGAGGAACTAGGCAGTTTACCTGAAAAATAATTCAGGATAATGATAGTAAAGATGATACAAAATCTTGGAAAACTGTACATGGAAAATAACCTTTAAAAATTGTATATCCATAAATAAATAAATAAACTACAACTGTAATAATGTTTGAAGCAATATTATGGAATAATGACATAAGTAGCATTTTCCATATATATATGTTTCCAAAATACCAGAGAATGGTGTTTGAGACAGATATGGCTAAGAAATAGACTATATTGTTTGAATGCATACCAAGAGTAATATGCTAGTGTAATTTTTTCAGTGTTCAGAAAAATCATTTTAAAAGGATACCAGAATGGGTTAATTCAAGATATTGTTTCTCCAAATTGGCAAGTTAAAATAACCTTTATGAGACTGTGATCTCAGCTAACACCTTCCTGGAGACAATCCCACTTGTTTTTCAGGAGACAGGCAAGGCTGTCTGTGGGCAGAAAGAATGTTCACAGTGCAAACAAAAAGCTGTGTGGACTCCAGACAGACTCATGAGCTCTCCTTTGCCCCTTACCCCTACATGCCCTCCATGTACCTGTTTCCAAACTTTGTTCTCTCTAGCCAAATATGAACAAATAGATCTGAACATTGCTTTGCATGAAGGACCACTTTTAAAAAGAAACCCTGACCCCAGTTTTACATGTTTTGGCTTGTAAAAGTGTGAATCACATAACATGTCCTCAGCAGCTGACCCATCCTGAAGCCAGAAAAATGCTTCTAGGAATGAGCACATGGGATGAAGACACAGCTTGTATTGTGAGGCCTGTGCTCTTCATAAGGCATAAGCATTTTCTTCATGAGAATTTTATAATGTTTCCATATTTTTCACAACTGTTATCTTACTCTATATACAATTCCATATTTCATGAATTATTTAAATCACTGATTTTCAGAGTATTTTTGTGAGCAACATAGGCACTTTCATCAGAAATCAGTTTAATCCATTTCAAAGCCTGGTGACTACAATGCATGTCGACAGGAAAACAGGTGGTAAACGTTGAGACATATTTTGCTCTATCTCCATAGCAACAGTATAGAAAAAGGTCTATTAGGGTACATCAGTTCCAGAAAGGAGGGAAAGGCAATGAGATGCTCCTTCTTTTTTTCCATGCATCCCCAGTCTCATTCCTCCCCTTTTCCTTTAGAAAAATAAAATAAATTAAAGAAGTGGGGAATACAGGTGCAAAGAAATCTATTTATTACACAAATAATATCATGTAGGTTCTCTGGAGATATATCATGAACAGGCACTTCATCCTTGTCTCCCTCTCCCATGGCAGCAGATTGTATTATTGGTACCACTTATACACCCACTTTCCTATCAGAATATTTTATTGCCCCATCCAATGTGTAGGCATGTGACTTGCTCTTGGAATGTGAGCAGAATTGAGGGATGTCACACCCAAGCATCAGCCTGGGAGCCATCATGGGCTCCTGTGATTGCTTTTGTTCCTCTTGCCATCAGAAAGGCAAGTCCTTCATCCTGGGTCCCAGAATAAAGAAGATATGCAGGGAACTGCACTATTCATGTGAACCAGAAAATAATTTTTGTCAGGGAAGAAAGCTGGGTGGGGAGGAGGGATAAATTAGGAGTTTGGGATTGACATATACACACTACAATATATAAAATAGATAACGAATAAGGGCCACTGTATAGCACAGGGGAATCTTCTCAATAGTCTGTAATGACCTATATGGAAAAAGAATCTAAAAAAGAGTGGATAAAACTCTTAGAGGAAAACATAGGCAGAACGCTCTATGACATAAATCACAGCAAGGTCCTTTTTGACCCACCTCCTAGAGAAATGGAAATAAAAACAAAAATAAACAAATGGGACCTTGTGAAACTTCAAAGCTTTTGCAAAGCAAAGGAAACCATAAACAAGATGAAAAGACAACCCTCAGAATGGGAAAAAATATTTGTAAATGAAGCAACTGACAAAGGATTAATCTCCAAAATTTACAAGCAGCTCATGCAGCACAATAACAAAAAAAGCCAACCCAATCCAAAAATGGGCAGAAGACATAAATAGACATTTGTCCAAAGAAGATATACAGATTTCCAATGAACACATGAAAGAATGCTCAACATCATTAATCATTAGTCATTAGAGAAATCATTAATTATTAGAGAAATGCAAATCAAAACTACAATGAGATACCATCTCACACTGGTCAGAATGGCCATCATCAAAAAATCTAGAAACAATAAATGCTGGAGGGTGTGGAGAAAAGGGAACACTCTTACACTGTTGGTGGGAATTTAAATTGATACAGCCACTATGGAGAACAGTATGGAGGTTCTTTAAAAAACTACAAATAGAAGTATCATATGACCCAGCAATCCCACTACTGGGCATATACCCTGAGAAAACCATAATTCAAAAAGAGTCATGTACCAAAATGTTCATTGCAGCTCTATTTACAATAGTCAGGACATGAAAGCAACCTAAGTGTCCATCAACAGAGGGATGGATAAAGAAGATGTGGCACATGTGTACAATGGAATATTACTAGCCATAAAAAGAAACAAAATTGAGTTATTTGTACTGAGGTGGATGGACTTAGATTCTGTCATACAAAGTGAAGTAAGTCAGAAAGAGAAAAACAAATACCATATGCTAACACATATATATGGGATCTAAGGGGAAAAAAAAGGTCATGAAGTACCTAGGGGTAAGAAGGGAATAAAGACACAGACCTACTAGAGCATGGACTTGAGGATATGGAAAGGGGGAAGAGTAAGCTGTGACAAATTGAGAGAGTGGCATGGACATATATACACTACCAAACGTAAAATAGATAGCTAGTGCGAAGCAGCCACATGGCACAGGGAGATCAGCTAGGTGGTTTGTGACCACCTAGGGGGGTGGGATAAGGAGGGTGGGAGGGAGGGAGATGCAAGAGGGAAGAGATATGGGCACATATGTATATGTATAACTGATTCACTTTGTTATAAAGCAGAAACTAACACACCAGTGTAAAGCAATTATACTCCAATAAAGATGTTAAAAAAAAAAGAGTGGATATATGTATATGTATAACTGATCCACTTTGCTGTATAGCAGAAACTAACACAACATTGTAAATCAACTATATTCCAATAAAAAATTTTAAAATAAAAAGAAAATTTAATAAAATATTTGTAATTATGAGTACCAGAGATGTTTAGCTCATTTCTTACCATAAAAATACTTAGTGAAAACTAAATGAACAAATGAATCTACCGGTTATGAGGTGTCACCAGAACAAAAAACTAAAATATTTATAACAGTCCCCGAGAAGAGTTAGTATAAAGTGGTTATTGATGCCTAGAAAATACAGTGACCCATGTTTTCATTGAAAAAACATTTGTTAAAATTGGTGTGTGTGATAACTTGGGATAAGCATATGGGATTAGGTAATCAGATTGGGAACATGAAGGTAACTGGCATGAGTTGGCTGTTATCAGTTACTAGAAAAGGTATTATAAGAAAAAGATTTTTCAGAAAATAACCTGTTGATTTGATAGCAAGGTTGAAAGATGGGATTGTTTATCTCTCCAAACAATGAAAGGTGAAGTTAGGAAAAATATCAAAACTCAACATTGTAGTAAAGACCAAATCAAGGACTTGGCTTCACACTCTTTTTTACAACCTCTGAATTGATTAAAGGGACATTCAGTCAACAATTTTAGTTGTTCAAAATGTCCCAGGGAATAAAAAATACTAAAAGCGTGACTCTTTCTCAGAAGCCCAATTGCCTCAACTTACATCAATTTACCTCAGATTACTCTAAGCTACAAGTGGAGCACGTCTTGGAAAGAATTGTGGATGTGGCTATAGGCACATTGGAATCATACAAAATAAAAGCTAACTATGTTTTGAGAGAGTTGTACTGTCAAAGAGCCACCAGCCTATATTAAAATAGCCTGTAGATGTTTGAGACTTAAAATGACCTTTGGGTCCCCAATATTCTGTTCACCCCCAAGGAGGGAATATTCTTTAACACCCTATTCCAATATGGCCAAAGAGGGTGATGGAGAATTATGGACTCTCAGAGGGTAGGCCCAAGAACCACAGAGACTGGATACCTGCTCCAGGAGAAAAGACACTGGGACTAGTGAAAGAAGATTGTTTACAGATTAGCTGGAGGTGAGGGGACACCTAATGTCCATCAAGAAGGATTTCAGAATTCCTGCAATTTAAACTGAGTGCATCCCAATTTACCCCTTTCTGAAGGAGAATATTTACTGAGATGACCCTGCACCAATATAGTTGATTGTGTGAGGAACAGACAGATTATCTTTTTCTATCTCTGGATGATGAAGAATTAACACAGTGTAAAGTGCTATCCTGAGATTTGGGACTTTTTAAGTCTGAGAGTATGATGAGATGTCACTTTGGAGATTTCACTTAGAAGAAGGAGTGAATTCTGCATACTTGAGGGAAGGAAGTAATTTTTGTAACAAGGGTTGGATTGTGGCAGATTCCATTATAGTTCCCAATTGTTCCTTTCCCACCTCCCTGCAAAACAGGATATATTCTATGTGCCATAGACATTGGGTTTTGCCATTGTACTGCCTTTGGAATGTGAGCTGAAGTGGTGAATGCCATATCCAACCAAACACTTGAAGACCCATCCAAGGATGTAGGGTTTCTCTTCTTTCTGCTATAAGAATGTGTGTTAAATCAACTATACTTCAATAAAATTAAAAAAAAGAATGTGATGTGTTTTCTGCCTGGGTCTCAGAAGATACATAATGCAAAACTTGACCTCTGCTGGTGCATACATTAGCAAGAAATAAATGTTTTGATTGTAAGTCAGTGAAATTTCAGGAGTCTTTGATACTGTGGTATAACATAATGAAAGCTGACTAATATAAATATCATATACTTCATTTGTTCAGCTTTGTTTTCAGGAAAAAGTCTGAGAAAGGAGGTCCTTGGTATCTCATTTTGTCATACAGCTCAAGGGTCAGACATCCTGGCCTCTCTCTGTATTTTTTTAATCTCAGGGGAAAAAATGGGTGGTGAGAAATCCTGAGTGATTTTCCATATGAGAGGGGCATCACTGCATGGGGTATCTGAGCTTGAGAGGATTAGAAAGGCGTGTGTATGTTGTAGTCTGGCAGAGTATGGGGTCTGAGACAGAGGAGAAGGCACACAGAGAGGACAGCAACCACCGTGGGAGACTAGTTACATCCTGTAGACGCATTAAGTACATGTACATTTTAAAGATAATGGAAACCAAGATTTTGCTATGAGAGAATGGACTTTCACACAACCAAACCCTGTGCTGGACATTGTCCTTGGATATTTTCCTTACTTCATTAGGGTCTCAGCACCCTGACCATCACAACTCCCTTCAAAGTCTTCTTACCCCCAGACCCAAATACCTGTCCACCTTCCCCTTCACAACCTTCCTCACTCTCTTCCACACTTTGAGGAGAAGATTAGGGCACTCAAGATAACCCAACTGTGCCCACGGTTAGTGAGTGGGTTCTGTAAAATCTCTGCCTCACTTCAGCTCTCCAAACACTCTTCCAGGTACCTGCTACCAATCTCTCCCTCAGGAATTAAAGCATATCAATCTTAACTAATATAAGACTGGATACCAGGTTATACAAGAGACTTACAATTAAACATCATGACTCTTATTAGCTAACACTTGATAGCCTGTTTCTCTCAGGGGTTCTCGGGATCATAGATTTAAAATGAGAGCTGTGTGCAAAAGAATTTCAGATAATTTATATAGTTGTTCCAACCTCAAGGAGGGAAGTATAACTCCCTATCCCTTATGTGGGCTGCCCAAAGTGACTTCTTTCCAAAGATTATAGTATCCAAGGAGGTTGAAAGAGTAACAGAATGGAGAAGCTTGACAAACACTACCTAGGCCAGGTGATCAAGGTCAACGTCAATAATGATAAATTACGTGTGCCCTTAATGTGATGTAGAGGAAATGGCAGATTCCCTCTGTGGTCTTCTTCCCCAAACCCATAAACTCCACCTAATCAAGAGGAAAAGAGCAGTTAAATTCCATTAGAGGGGCTTTCTGCAAAATACCTGATCAGTACTACTCAAAACTGTCAAGGTCACCAAAAGTTGAGAAAATATCACAGTCAAGAGGAGCCTAAGATACATGATGACTAACTGTTGTGTAGTGTCCTGGATGGTATCCTGGAACAAGAAAAGGACAACAGGTAAAAACTAAGGTGATATCTTCAAGATGATGTCTTACATGTACTGGCTTCTCTGTAAAATGAATTTACCTTTTCATTATTATTTATTGAGTGAGTCAATATTTCATTTGTATGGATTTTATCCAGCAACTAGGGGAGAAAAACAGAAAATCTAATAAAAAGATAAAGCTGATGTACAATAAAAAATAACTAAGGTAACATCAATAAACTTTAGTCATCAGTAATGTACCAGTATTGGTGCATTAGCTGTGACAAAGGTTCCAAACTAATTCAATATGTTAGCAATAGGTGAAAGTGGCGGTGCAGTATATGGGAAATCTCGGTACTATCTCTGCAACTTTTCTCTTCTAAAACAAACTAATAGTCACTTTACCTCTTTTCCCCTTCAATGAATCAAAGCAGGCACAGTACAGCAAAGAGGCGTGCTCCTGGGAAATGCTACGACATGAAAAGTCACCTCTTTTTACCTCACCCCACTGTAAGGAAGCAAAGGCAGGAAAAAGGCTCTATAGTGCAACAGAAAAGTGGCCAAGCATAAGGGATACCCCTCCCAGCCCAGGGCAAAACCCACTTGTCTTGTCTCCTCAAAACTCATTTGTTTCCACATACAAGTTGTCAATCAAAGGTTTTCAGAATCATAACTCCACATAGTTTTACCTGAAAATAATGTTATTATAAAAGGACACCAATTTAAAAGTGTCTCAGGGGAGCTTCAAGATGGCGGAAGAGTAAGACGCAGAGATCACCTTCCTCTCAACAAATACATAAGAAGTACATCTACATGTGGAACAATTCCTTAAGAACACCTACTGAATGCTGGCAGAAGACCTCAGACCTCCCAAAAGGCAAGAAACTCCCCACGTACCAGGGTAGTGAAAAAAAAAAAGAAAAACCAGAGACAAAAGAATAGGGATGGGACCTGCACCAGTGGGAGGGAGCTGTGAAGGAGGAAAGGTTTCCACAAACTAGGAAGCCCCTTCGTGGGTGGAGAGTGCAGGTGGCGGAGGGTGGGGGTAGCATCAGAGCCACAGAGGACAGCACAGCAACACGGACGCAGACAGCAAAGCGGAGAGATTCCCGCACAGAGGATCAATGCTGACTAGCACTCACCAGCCTGAGAGGCTTGTCTGCTCACTTGCCAGGGCGGGTGGGGGCTGGGAGCTGAGGCTCAGGCTTCGGAGGTCAGATGCCAGGGAAAGGACTGGCGTTGGCTATGTGAACACAGCCTGAAGGGGGCTAGTGTGCCATGGCTAGCTGGGAGGGAGTCCGGGAGAAAGTCTGGAGCTGCCGAAGAGGCAAGAGACTTTTTCTTGCCTCTTTGTTTCCTGGTAAGCGAGGAGAGAAGACTGACAGCGCCACTTAAAGGAGCTCCAGAGACGGGCGCGAACCGCGGCTATCAGCGTGGACCCCAGAGAAGGGCATGGGACGCTAAGGCTGCTGCTGCAGCCACCTAGAAGCCTGTGTGCAAGCACAGGTCACTATCCACACCTCCCCTCCCAGGAGCCTGTGCAGCCCGCCACTGCCAGAGTCCCATGCTGCAGGGACAACTTCCCCGGAGGAACACACGGCGCACCTCAGACTGGTGCAACGCCATGCCGGCCTCTGCCACCACAGGCTCGCCCCGCATCCGTACCCCTCCCTCCTCCCGGCCTGAGTGAGCCAGAGCACCAGAATCAGCTGCTCCTTTAACCCCGACCTGTGTGAGCGAAGAATAGTTGCCCTCAGGTGACCTGCACGCAGAGGCAGGGCCAAATCCAAAGCTGAACCCTGGGAGCTGTGTGAACAAAGAAGAGAAAGGGAAATTTCTCCCAGCGGCCTCAGGAGCAGTGGATTAAATCTCCACAATCAACTTTATGTACCCTGCATCTGTGGAATACCTGAATAGACAACGAATCATCCCATATTGAGGAGGTGGACTTTGGAAGCAAAGATATATATATATATATTTTTTTTCCCTTTTTCTCTCTTTGTGAGTGTGTATATCTAAGCTTCTGTGTGTGATTTTGCCTGTATAGCTTTGCTTTTACCATTTGTCAAAGGGTTCTGTCTGGTGTTTTTTTGTTTATCTTTTTAACTTAAAAAATTGTTTTTTCTTAAAAATTATTATTTAGTTAAATAACTTTATTTTATTTTATTTTATCTTCTTTCTTTCTTTCTATTTTTTCTCCCTTTTATTTTGAGCCATGTGGATGAAAGGTTCTTGGTGCTCCAGCCAGGTGTCAGGGCTGTGCCTCTGATGTGGTAGAGCCAAGTTCAGGACACTGGTCCACAAGAGACCTCTCAGGTCCACATAATATAAAACAGCAAAATCTCCCAGATATCTCCATCTCAACTCCAAGACCCAG
Organism: Lipotes vexillifer; assembly: GCF_000442215.2. Lineage (NCBI taxonomy): Eukaryota > Metazoa > Chordata > Mammalia > Artiodactyla > Lipotidae > Lipotes > Lipotes vexillifer. The sequence continues at coordinate 248,476 of NW_006787175.1, forward strand.
CTCCACTCAACGTCCAGCAAGCTACAGTACTGGACACCCTATGATAAACAACTTGCAAGACAGGAACACAACCCCATCCATTAGAGGAGAGGCTGCCTAAAATCATAATAAGGACACAGTCATACCAAAACACACCACCAGACGTGGACTTGCCCACCACAAAGGCAAGATCCAGCCTCATCCACCAGAACCCAGGCACTAGTCCCCTCCACTAGGAAGCCTACACAACCCACTGAACCAACCTTAGCCACTAGGGACAGATGCCAAAAACAATGGGAACTACGAACCTGCAGCCTGCGAAAAGGAGACCTCAAACACAGGAAGTTAAGCAAAAAGAGAAGACAGAAACATACAGCAAATGAAGGAGCAAGGCCAAAACCCACTGGATCTAACAAATGAGAAAACAGGCAATCTACCTGAAAAAGAATTCAGAATAATGGTTGTAAAGATGATCCAAAATCTTGGAAAAGGAATGGAGAAAATACAAGAAACGCTTAACAATGAACTAGAAGAACTAAAGAGCAAACAAGCAGTGATGAACAAAACAATAAATGAAATTAAAAATTCTCTAGAAGGGATCAATAGCAGAATAACTGAGGCAGAAGAATGGATAACTGACCTGGAAGTTAAAATGGAAATAAAAACTGCAGAGCCGAATAAAGAAAAAAGAATGAAAAGAATTGAGGACAGTCTCAGAGACCTCTGGGACAACATTAAATGCACCAACATTCGAATTATAGGGGTCCCAGAAGAAGAAGAGAAAAAGAAAAAGACTGAGAAAACATTTGAAGAGACTAGAGTTGAACACTTCCTTAATGTGGGAAAGGAAATAGTTAATCAAGTTCAGGAAGCACAGAGAGTCCCACACAGGATAAATCCAAGGAGAAACACGCCAAGACACATATTAATCAAACTATCAAAAATTAAATACAAAGAACAAATATTAAAAGCAGCAAGGGAAAAACAACAAATAACACACAAGGGAATCCCCATAAGGTTAACAGCTGATCTTTCAGCAGAAGCTCTGCAAGCCAGAAGGGAGTGACAGGAAATATTTAAAGTGATGAAAGGGAAAATCCTACAACCAAGATTACTCTACCCAGAAAGGAACTCACTCAGATTTGATGGAGAAATTAAAACTTTTACAGACAAGCAAAAACTAGGAGACTTCATCTCCACCCAACCAGCTTTACAACAAATGCTAAAGGAACTTCTCTAGGAAAGAAACACAAGAGAAGGAGAAGACGTACAATAACAAACACAAAACAATTGAGAAAATGGAAATAGGAACATACATATGGATAATTACCTTAAATATAAATAGATTAAATGCTCCAACCAAAAGACATAGACTGGCTGAATGGAAACAGAAACAAGACAAGTATATATGCTGTCCACAAGAGACCCACTTCAGACCTAGGGACACATACAGACTGAAAGGGAGGGGATGAAAAAAGATATTCCATGCAATGGAAATCAAAAAAAAAGCTGGAGTAGCAATTCTTATATCAGACAAAATAGACTTTAAAATAAAAACTATTGCAAGTGACAAAGAAGGACACTACATAATGATGAAGGGATCGTTCCAAGAAGAAGATATAGCAATTGTAAATATTTATGCACCCAACATAGGAGCACCTCAATACATAATGCAAATATTAACAGCCATAAAAGGGGAAATCAACAGTAACACAGTCATAGTAGGGGACTTTAACACCGCACTTTCACCAATGGACAGACCATCCAAAATGAAAATAAATGAGGAAACACAGCTTTAAATGATACAGTAAACAAGATGGATGTAATTGATATTTATAAGACATTCCATCCAAAAACAACAGAATATACATTCTTCTCAAGTGCTCATGCAACGTTCTCCAGGATAGATCATATCTTGGATCACAAAACAAGCCTTGGTAAATTTAAGAAAATTAAAATCGTATCAAGTATCTTTTCTTACCACAATGTTATGAGACTAGATATCAATTACAGGATAAAAGCAGTAAAAAATACAAACACATGGAGACTAAACAATACACTACTTAATAACCCAGAGATCACTGAAGAAATCAAAGAGGACATCAAAAATTACCTAGAAACAAATGATAATGGGGACATAGCAACCCAAAACCTATGGGATGCAGCAAAAGCAGTTCTAAGAAGGAAGTTTACATCAGTACAATCCTACCTTAAGAAACAAGAAACATCTCAAATACACAACCTAATCTTACACCTAAAGCAATTAGAGAAAGAAGAACAAAAAAACACCAAAGTTAGAAGAAGGAAAGAAATCATAAAGATCAGATCAGAAATAAATGAAAAAGAAATGAAGGAAATGATAGCAAAGGTCAATAAAACTAAAACCTGGTACTTTGAGAAGTTAAACAAAATTGATAAACCATTAGCCAGACTCATCAAGAAAAAAAGGGAGAAGACTCAAGTCAATAAATTAGAAATGAAAAAGGAGAAGTAACAACTGACACTGCAGAAATACAAAGGATCATGAGAGATTACTACAATCAACTCTATGCCAATAAAATGGACAACCTGGAAGAAATGGACAAATTCGTAGAAATGCACAACCTTCCGACACTGAACCAGGAATAATAGATAATATGAACAGACCAATAACAAGTGCTCATATTAAAACTGTGATTAAAAATCTTCCCACAGGGCTTCCATGGTGGCGCAGTGGTTGGGAGTCCGCCTGCCAATGCAGGGGATGTGGGTTCATGCCCCGGTCCAAGGGATCCCACGTTCTGCAGAGCAGCTGAGCCCGTGAGCCATGGTCACTGGGCATGCACATTGGGAGCCTGTGCTCCACATCAGGAGAGGCCACAGCAGTGAGAGGCCCACGTACCACAAAAAAAAAAAAAAAAAAAAAAAAAATCTTCCCACAAACAAAAACCCAGGACCAGATGACTTTACAGGTGAATTCTATCAAACATTTAGAGAAGAGCTAACACCTATCCTTCTCAAACTCTTCCAAAATATAGCAGAGGGAGGAACACTCCCAAACTCATCCTATGAGGCCACCACCACGCTGATACCAAAACCAGACAAAGATGTCACAAAGAAAGAAAACTACAGGCCAATATCACTGACGAACATAGATGCAAAAATCCTCAACAAAGTGCTAGCAAAGAGAATCCAACGGCACATTTAAAGGATCACACCCCATGATCAAGTGGGGTTTATCCCAGGGATGCACGGATTCTTCAATATATGTAAATCAATCAATGTGATACACCATATGAACCAACTGAAGGAGAATAACCATATGATCATCTCAATAGATTCAGAGAAAGCTTTTGACAAAATTCAACACCAATTTACGATAAAAACCCTGCAGAAAGTAGGCATAGAGGGAAGTTTCCTCAACATAATAAAGGCCATATATGAGAAATCCACAGCCAACATCATCCTCAATGGTGAAAAACTGAAATCATTTCTACTAAGATCAGGAACAAGACAAGGTTGCCCACTCTCACCACTATTATGCAACAGAGTTTTGGAAGTTTTAGCCACAGCAATCAGAGAAGAAAAAGAAATAAAAGGAATCCAAATTGGAAAAGAAGAAGTAAAGCTGTCACTGTTTGCAGATGACGTGATACTATATGTAGAAAGTCCTAAAGATCCTACCAAAGAACTACTAGAGCTAATTGATGAATTTGGTAAAGTTGCAGGATACAAGTTAACGCACAGAAATCTCTAACATTCCTATACACTATTGATGAAAAATCTGAAAGTGAAATTAAGAAAACACTTCCATTTACCACTGCAACAAAAATAATAAAATATCTGGGAATAAACCTACCTAAGGAGATGAAATACCTATATGCAGAAAATTATAAGACACTTATGAAAGAAATTAAAGATGATACAAACAGATGGAGAGTTATACCATGTTCTTGGATTGGAAGAATCAACATTGTGAACATGACTCTACTACCCAAAGCAATCTACAGATTCAATGCAATCCCTGTCAAACTACCACTGGCATTTTTCACAGAACTAGAACAAAAATTTTCACAATTTGTATGGAAACACAAAAGACCCCGAATAGGCAAATCAATCTTGAGAACGAAAAATGGAGCTGGAGGAATCAGGCTTCTGGACTTCAGGCTGTACTACAAAGCTACAGTAATCAAGACAGTATGGTACTGGCACAGAAACAGAAATATAGATCAGTGGAACAGGATAGAAAGCCCAGAGATAAGCCCACACACATATGGCCACCTTATGTTTCATAAAGGAGACAAGAATATACAGTGGAGAAAAGACAGCCTCTTCAATAATTGGTGCTGGGAAAACTGGACAGGTACATGTAAAAGTATGAAATTAGAACACGCCCTAACACCATACACAAAAATAAACTCAAAGTTGATTAAAGACCTAAATGGAAGGCCAGACACTATAAAACTCTTAGAGGAAAACATAGGCAGAACACACTATGACATAAATCACAGCAAGATCCTTTTTAACTCACCTCCTAGAGAAATGGAAATTAAAACAAAATAAACAAATGGGACCTTGTGAAACTTAAAAGCTTTTGCACAGAAAAAGATATGATAAATAAGACAAAAAGACAACACTCAGAATGGGAGAAAATATTTGCAAATGAAGCAACTGACAAAGGATTAATCTCTAAAATTTACAAGCAGCTCATGCAGCTCAATATCAAAAAACAAACAACCCAATCCCAAGATGGGCTGAAGACCTGAATAGACATTTCTCCAAAGAAGATATACAGATTGCCAACAAACACATGAATGAATGCTCAACATCATTAATCATTAGAGAAATGCAAGTCAAAGCTACAATGAGATATCATCTCACACCGGTCAGTATGACCATCATCAAAAAATCTACAAACAATAAATGCTGGAGAGGATTTGTAGAAAAGGGAACTCTCTTGAAATTTTGGTGGAAATGTAAGTTGATACAGCCACTATGGAGAACAGTGTGGAGGTTCCCGAGAAAACTACAAATAGAACTACCATACGACCCAGCAATCCCACTACTGGGCATATACCCTGAGAAAACCATAATTCAAAAAGAGTCATGTACCAAAATATTTATTGCAGCTCTATTTACAATAGCCAGGACATGGAAGCAACCTAAGTGTCCACCAACAGATGAATGGATAACGAAGATATGGCACATATATACAATGGAATATTACTCAGCCATAAAAAGAAACAAAATTGAGTTATTTGTAGTGAGGTGGATGGGCCTAGAGTCTGTCATACAGAGTGAAGTAAGTTAGAAAGAGAAAAACAAATACTGTATGCTAACACATATATATGGAATCTAAGGGGAAAAAATGGTCATGAAGAACCTAGGGGCAAGACGGGAATAAAGACACAGACTTACTAGAGAATGGACTTGAAGATATGGGGAGGGGGAAGGGTAGGCTGTGACAGGGTGAGAGAGTGACACTGACTCTTGCCATACACCCATACACAGGGTGAGAGAGTGGCATACACTACCAAGTGTAGAATAGATAGCTGGTGGGAAGCAGCTGCATAGCGCAGGGAGATCAGCTTGGTGCTTTGTGACCACCTGGAAGGGTGGGATAGGGAGGGTGGGAGGGAGGGAGATGCAAGAGGGGAGATATATGGGGATGTATGTATATGTATAGCGGATTCTCTTTGTTTTAAGGCAGAAACTAACACACCATTGTAAAGCAATTATAGTCCAATAAAGGTGTTAAAAATAAAAATAAATAAAAATTAAAAAATAAATGGAGAGATGGTTTAAAAAATGTGTCTCTGTTGCAGCCTGACTTACACAGCTAGTTTTCATCACTGTATCCCCTCCTCTCTGCCAGGTAGTGATTTTGGAACCGGCAGTAGGAACAGAGAGTTGGATCATGACCCTGCCTCATGGGTTGATAGCTGTACTTCCTTAGCCCAGGCTGCAGAATGACTTCCTGATGCCACCAAAAACATGCTATTACCCTGTCAGGGACGGCTGTGAAGAACAGGTATTGTCAATAACAACTTACAACATTGTGAATACAATTTCAGACACATTGCCTTGGGCTAGGATGGGTCACACACACTGTCTCCTCAACCCCTCTTCTCTGTCTCTGCTTAGGAAAAATGTTTGGACAGCAGCAGGCCAGGATGCAGAGCAGGACCATGGGGGAGCAGAGCACACATATTTTAGGTGGGCTTTATATCTCCATTCAGTCCTCCTGAAATTTTAGTCACATGGACCTTCAACCAATATTTATGAAAGTGCAGCTGTCTCACAACTGAACATCTTTTTTCATAGATTGTCAAGGTGAATAATCTTATCCTATGCCTATGCAGTAGCCCAAGACAAATCTGGACACCTGCAGTCATGTTCCACGTGGAAATGGAAATGTGAGGGATGACTGAGGGAATTAGTCTGAAGTCACATTTATAACACTTAGGACTCTGTCTGTAATGACTAGTTTTTTTTTAAAAAGTCCCACTGGTCCACTGGTAAATATGAGCGCAAAACAGGAGGGGTCAGCCCTATATTCATAGCAGCATTATTTACAATAGCCAAGACATGGAAGCAACCTAAATGTCCATCGACAGATGAATGGATAAAGAAGATGTGGTACATATATACAATGGAATATTACTCAGCCATAAAAAGAGTGAAATAATGCCATTTGCAGCAACATGGGTGAACCTAGAGATTATCATACTAAGTGAAGTAAGTCAGAAAGAGAAAGACAAATACCATATGATATCATTTATATATGGAATCTAAAATATGACACAAATAAACGTATCTATGAAACAGATTCACAGACATAGGGAACAGACTTGTGGTTGCGAGGGGGAGAGTGGGTGGGGAGGGATGGATTGGGAGTTTGGGATTAGCAGATGCAAACTATTATATAGAGAATGGATAAACAACAAGGTCTACTGTATAGCACAGGGAACTATATTCGATATCCTGTGATAAACCATAATGGAAAAGAATATGAAAAATAATGTGTACATACATATATATGTATAACTGAATCACTTTACTGTACAGCAGAAATTAACACAACTATAACTATACATCAATAACTGTATATCACTAAATAACTATACATCAATATATTTTTTTTAAAAAAGAGGGGTTAGGCAGAGAAATGAGACAAGTAAACAGGCATTGTCTCTCCTTTTTGCCCCCGGGAGTCACAGGGAGAGACCTCATGTACCCACACCAAACCCTCCTCTCTCCTTGCATCACTCCCAAACCCTCAAGCAAGCCTATGGACTTTTATCTCAGAAACACAGTTGGGGCCCTGACAGTTCTGGTGCCAACCTTTGTTAATAATCTGCTTAATCCAGTTAAAATATTGTAGCACATTAGATAACTCATATCTACTCTCTCCATCTTAAGTCTCTGCCCTGTACACAGAGAAACCATCTGGGACCCAGCCATGTTCAATGAAAAATGTGCCAGACATGCGTACCCTTCCCATTTTGGGGATTAAAGCTGCTCTTCTTCAGTTATGCTCTTCAAATGTATTACTTGTCCACTTAACAAACACAACAAACACCTATCACCTTTCACTCCATGTCATTATCACATATTATCTGGGTTTGCTCAGTCACTTGATTTTTCCGTGTGTGAGGTGTTCCCATGTTTCATCCACAGGACAGGGCAGAAGGTGGACAGACTGAGGATATATACAGGGAGCCTTGCTTGGTCTACATCTACAGTGACAGTTTACCAGGAGCAAGAACCAAGCAAAAGGAGAAGGCAGTGTTAGAAAGCCTCTATCTGCTCTTTAACAATAGCCATCATTTTTCTACTTCTCCTCCAACCCTACTCTCCACACTTTCCATTAGACCTGTGTGCAGAGTTAAGAGGAGGATACAGTACCAAGAAAGCCCTCCAGCACATGAAGAGTCATCATGCTTCCGAAGGTCACCTCCCAGTCCAGAGCTGCCACATCCCACAGCAGGGCATGACTCTCATTCCTAAGACAAGCTCAAAGCAAACATTCTGGTATATATTCAATGAGTTCATAAATGATATCCTGAGTGCCACATTTAAAAAGGGGTATCAGAGGATGAAAATGAGGAATGGGGTCAACAGTGAGCAAGCAGAGCTTAGATTTCTGACTATGTTTTTTTTTCTTTCTGTTTTTCTCTTTAATCAATTTTCCCTCCTACCCCAACAGATCTTAAGTTGCCATTTATTAAATTTCAGTAACTACCATTCATTCTTAGTTAGGTTAACAAAACAGCAGGACTTAAAAATGTTTATTCTATCTCCAAATTAGAGCACCCGCAGCTCATACCAAACTATACTATCCCAGGGTTACACTTTTTTTCTTTTTCTGGCAGGAGAAGACTTTGTGGGGAGTAACACTTATGATCATCCCTTTGGTGCCACCATGAAACTAACACCCATGAAATCAGAGACAGAGAGCAGGTAGGGCTTGGCAAGAAACTGGCTCCACCATGTTCAATGAATGTGAAGAGATGGGGGGAGAGAAAAATCCTCAGTGCAGAAAGATTAGAGGACAGCTTCCACCAAGACTCCTAGACCAAAGGGTCTACTGGTTGCCTTTTCCCCACATACTAATACACATCTTCATTTTCACAGAGCTGGGCTTGCAACCTCACAAACCCCAATCTCAAAAGTTAATTTTTATTAATTTTTAAACAGAAGTATATATTTATCCAGTAAATACACAGATATTAAATATACACCTTAATGAAGTTACAACCATAGTATAACCATCACCTAGACCAAGATGTAAAGCATTTCCCATGGCCCTGGAAGGTCCCTCTGTGTCTAGCTAGTGTCCTTCTCAATCCAAGCATTATTATAACCTCTGACATTATAGGTTTGCTTTTAATGTTTTTGAGCTTTCCATGAATGGAATCATGCAATATGTGGTCCTTTTCATTCAACATTTTTGTTCATGAGATTAGTCCTGTTATTACAGGTCTCTATGGTTTTATTTTAATTTTTCATTGCTGTGCATTATTCCATTGTGTGACTATGCATGGTTTATTGCCCCATGGTACTGCTGTTGGATAGTAAGATTGTTTCCAGTTTTTGGCTAATATAAATGAAGTTGTTATCAACATTGTTGTAAATGTCTTTTGATGAACATAAGCAATCATTTCTCTTGAGTATGTAGTCAGGATGGAATTTGCCAGGTTATAGAGTATATGTATATTCAGTTTTACTAAATACTGTGAAACATTTTCTCAAAGGGGTTGAATCACTTTTTACTCCCACTAGCAGTATACAAGAGTTCAATTTCCTCCATAATTTGCAGGGAGGACTTTACTACTTCATTTCTGCTCACTTGTCAGACAAAGTTTCTTGAATTAGAAGCAGAAATAAGACTTAAAGTAAACCCACATCTTTCCCTCCCAAAGAGAGTATCTCTGAAATACCCAACTCAGCCCTTTCTGGGGTAGAGGGATGCAACCATTGTGAAACACACTCAGAGCCTTCTCCATAAGGTAGTCATTCTCCAGGAGAAAGGACTTCACTGGACACAGTTCTGAAACCTTATCCCAGCTCGGGTCAGGGGACTATTCTCCCCACCAACCCACTCCAGCCTTACTGTCCCACCTAAGGAAAAATCAAAACAAAACAAAAACCATAGTCAACACTGATTCAAGAAAATACATTCAGAATATGTAAGCAGTGAAGAGAGTAGGCATCAAACCATAGGGTGGAAGGAAGCTTTCCTAAGAGAAGAAGAACATAAACACTTCATGAAGCCCACAGCCCTAAGACACAAGCAAACGAAAAGGCTGATATTTACTCAGAAGATTATGGAATCCCCCCGCTTCCAGACATTATGATCACACTAAAGCAGCCCCAGTATAAATAAATATATTACAGCTGAAACAGCTGCAAGGTACAGACTCGTTCTAAATGGTAAAACATAGGGATTCCCAGAGCTAAAAGAGGAGACAAAAACAAGGTCACTAAAGGAGGTTTTAAGCCTCTGATACCTATAGCTACAACAAACAATACAGGCTTTTGGCATGGCGGAGGAAAGAATCAGTGAACTCGAAGATAAGTCAATGGAAACTTTATGACTGAAATGCAAAGAGAAAAAAAAAGAATGAACAACAACAACAAAAGAATAGAACATACAAGAACTGTATGACAATATTAAAAGGAATAACCTACTCATAACTGGAATACAAGAATGATAAAAATGAGAGAATAGAGAAACTACATATTTGAAGTAAAATATATTACCTATAAAAGAACAAGGTTAAGAACTACAGTGGAAAACCACAAATATTGTTCCTTGAAAACCTCTAACTAGGGCAGTTAGAAGATACAAATAAACAATATCAGAGGACTTCCCTGGTGGTGCTGTGGTTAAGAATCCACCTGCCAATTCGCCTGCAGGGGACACGGGTTCAAGCCCTGATCTGGGAAGATCCCACATGCCGCAGAGCAACAAAGCACTTGAGCCACAACTAATGAGCCCACGTGCCACAACTACTGAATTCCATGTGCCTAGAGCCTGTGCTCTGCAACAAGAGAAGCCACCACAATGAGAAGCCTGTGCACCACAACAAAGAGTAGCCCCCACTCGCCACAATTAGAGAAAGCTCATGTGCAGCAATGAAGACCCAACACAAACAAAAATATAATTAATTAATTTTTAAAAAAGCAATATCAGAAATGAAAGAGAGAAAGTCACTTCTGATCCTATGGACATTAAAAAGTTAATAAGGACATACTATGGAGAATTCTATACATGCAGATTTGATAACTTATGTGAAATGGATGAATTACTTGAAAGAGACAACTACCAAAACTCAGTCACGGAGAAATAGATAACCTGAGTAGTCCTATGTCTGTATTAAATATTCCCCAAAATAGAAGCAGTGGGAGCATTTCCCAGCTCATTTTATGAGGCCAGAATTTCACTAATACCAAAACCAGGCATATGCATTGCAAAAAGAAAACTAAAGGCCAATATCTCTCATGAACATAGATGCAAATATCCTTAACAAAATGTTATCCAGCAATACATATATATGACTATATAGCAGGACCAGGGGAGAATAATTTCAGGAAGGCAAGACAGGTTCAACATGTGTAAATCAATCAATGTTATTGATCATATTAACAGACTATTCACTCTGTATCAGAAAAAAATATGATCATATTAATAGAAGCATTAAAAGTATTTGACAAAATTCAATACCTATCATAATCAAAACTCTTAAAAATCTAGCAATAGAAGGGAATTTCCTAACCTAATAAAGCATATATGTAAAAAAAATCCATCTAAAATCTAAATCATACATCATAATGGTGAGAGACTAAATGGTTTCCTTTTATGATAAGGTACAGGGCAAGAATGTCCTCTCACCACTCTTAATCAAAACTGTTCTGGACATCCTAGTAAGTGTAATAAGACAAAAATAAGTAAAAATAAGACATAAATAAATAAAAATAAAAATTGGGAAGGAAGAAATAGAGAAGTCTTTATTCACAGATGACAAGATTATGTAGAAATTATCAAAGAATTTACAAGAATGCTTCTGGAACTAATAAACAAGCATACAAAGGTTTCAAGATAAAATTGCTTTCCTATAAATAAAAAATTCACTATTAAAACTTTAAAATTAAAAAGAATATTATCTACAATAGTGCCCAAAAATGAAGTACTTAGGTATAAATAGGTATAGGATACCTATGACTAGAGTCATGAAAAAAAATCAAGCAAACATTAAATAAATGTAGAGGTATCCACTATTCATGGTTTGGAAGGTTCAGTATTTCTAAAATGTCAGTTCTTCCCAACTTGCTTTATAGATTCAATGAAATACCAGTTAAAATCCCAGAAAACCACTTTGTGGGTACCAACCAACTTATTCTAAATGTCTATAAAAACACATAGAACCACCTAGAAGAGCCAACACAAAAGTGAAGAGGAAGCCTGAATTTGGAGGACTCACACTACCAAATTAAAAGCTTAATACAGAGCTACAGAAATCAAGACATTGTAGTACTGGCAAAAAAAAAAAAAAAAAAAAAAAGGCCTAGATCAATGGAACAGAATAAAAAGTGAAGAAATAGATCAAACATACACCATTTCAGCGTATGATAGAAATGGCATCTCCAGTGAGGAAAGATAGAAAGCCCAGAAGGAGACCCACACAAACACAGTCCAATAATTTTTGACAAAGGCAAGAGACAGTCCAATCGACAAAATATAGTCTTTTAATAAATGGTGCTGGAACAGTTGGACATCCTAGACCCATGACTTACACTTTACACAAAAATCAATTTAAAATGGATGATAGACCTATTGCAAAACTAAAAAGTCTAGAATAATACATAGGAGAAAATCTATGTGACAGTTTAGTGATGAGTTTTTAAATATACAACAGCAAAGGAATGCTCAATGAAATAAAAATTGATAAATTGGACTTTTTCATAATTAAAAACTGCTTTGTTAAAGACACTATTAAAAGAATGACAAGTCAAGCCACATACTGATAGAAAATATGAAAAACACATATCATATAAAGTACTTATATCCCAAATATGCAAAGATAACTTAAAATTCAACAAGAAGAAATCAACCCAATTTTTTAAAAGCCAAAGATTGAGAAGACACCTCATCAAAGAAGATATGCAGATGAAAAATTAGCATATGAACAAAATACTTAACATCATTTGTCATTAGGAAAATGCAAATTAAAACATCAATGACATCCTATTACATCAATTAGAATGGCTAAATTCCAAAGAACTGGCAACATTTTGTTTGAAGATTCAGAGCAACAGAAACTCTCATTCATTTTGAGCAAGGAAGCAAAATGGCACAAACACCGTGGAAGATAATTTGGCATCTCACAAAGCTAGTAATAGTATTACATACAGTCCATCATTACCATACAAAACTAGCCATAATGTTAACATACAGTACAAAGCTAGCCATAGTATTACTATATAGTTGCCATACCTACATATTTATTCAATTGATTTCAATATGAAAACTCATATTCATACAAATCCTGCACATCTGTTTGCATAACCTTTTCTCAAAATCAGTAATAATTGGAAGCAATTAAGATGCTCTTGGGTGAATGGATAAATGAACTGTGGTATATCCATATAGTAGAATACTATTCAGAAATAAAAAGAAATTAATCATCAAGCTCTGCAAAAACATGGAGAAAACTTAAATGCTGTCAAGTGAAAGAAGCCAGTCTGAAAAGGCTACATACTGTATAATTTCATTTATATAACATTCTCTGTAGAGACAGTAAATAGATCAGTGGTGCCAGGGGTTCAGGAAGGTGGAGGATTGACTAGGTGAAGCAGTGGGGATTTTTAGGGCAGTGAAACTATTCTGCATAACACTGGAATAGCGGATATATGGCATTTTGCATTTATCAAAACCCATAGAACGTACCACACAACCTTCCCAATACTTCACATTCATAGTCAAAAGCAGTAAGTGCCTGGAACACCCTGTTCCCTTGTTCTTTTTTTTTTTTTTTTTTTAGCGGTACGTGGGCCTCTCACTGTTGTGGCCTCTCCCGTTGCGGGGCACAGGCTCTGGACGTGCAGGCTCAGCGGCCATGGCTTACAGGACCAGCTGCTCTGCTGCATGAGGGATCTTCCCAGACCGGGGCACGAACCTATGTCCCTTGCATTGGCAGGCGGACTCTCAACCACTGTGCCACCAGGGGAGCCCCCCATGTTCATTTTTGATTTGAGGAAGATTACTCCCCAAACATTTCACATTCATATGTCCATACTCTCAACCCCAAAACCCTCCACTGAGCTGCCACTGCCTTTATCTCTCAAATAAAAACTTGCACAGATTCTCCTTAAAGAGGCTCGATGTAAACAGTCAGATCTCTATAGGATGATAGAGCCACTGTGGATAACAGGGTTAAACTGAGGAGGGGGTCAACAGGAAGTAGTACTCAAACTCCTCCTCATCCCCTCAAGCCTTTAATTACTTTTTTTTGAAACGTCAGTCGTCCTTTTATTCCACAGCATAATTCCAGACGATCAGGGTATTTTTAACTTATTTTACATCTAAATATGAGGTACTCATAGCTAATTCCAAACCCCAGCACACAAATTACGTGAATCAGACAGCACACGAAAGAGCTGCGCAATTCTGGTGAAGTGTTTACATCTGCAGAGATAAGTGAGAAATTGTTTATTAATAATCATGACGCCACTAAGATGGAGTGAGGAAAAGGAGGGAGAGCAGGGAGACAATGACACACGCACAGCCTTCTCCCTACTTCCACACAAACCACCCCCAACAGGAGCCCAGCGCCAGCGCAGGAGCAGATAACACCATGCAATGTAGTGGAGCTGTGCACAAACTCCCAGAAGACCCCTCCCTGAACTAAGACACACAGGGTCCCTCCCTTCCCCCTCAGCTGTTGCAAACACAAGTGGTTCCTCAGAAGGTTTGTTTACAGAAACACAGATTTTTACTAATGGGCCTGAAATCAGCTTTTACTCAAGAGTCCCAGTTTCAAATATTCAAGCTTTACTACATTGAAGAAGTTAGCGACGGTGTTTTAAAAAATTGTCCCTTCCAACAGACTAATCACTTTTGTCATCAAAAGGACAGAAAAGAAAAACCTGCACAGATATGACACTGGGATAACCCAAACTACACTTACTGTGACCTCTCCTTGGATAATCATGTAGAATTTCTACAGCATCCTCTACCAGTCCTGAGCTAGGCATGCTTCTGGACATCAGAGAGGTAAAGTGAGGGAAAGGCATTCATTGAGCTCAATTTACATTTCTGATATTAGGGTCTTCTAAAATTATGGACTTTTGTCTCTTTCTTTCTTTTATTTATTTATTTATTTATTGAGTTGTTCTTGAACTTGCCCTTGGCTCTATGAAGTTCTTAACTCCCCTCTTGTCAAATTCCATCTGCCTTTTAATTCCACATCTTAAACCATAGGTGATCAGGACTTCTACATCCTTCCACACCTGAATTGAAGACCCCCAATATTCCATTCCAAATGTCCACATTCCCAGTTGCATTTGGTTGGAGATCAGATGGGCAGAAAGACAATTTATTTGTAGCCACTGAAGGCTGTCTTCAGAGTAATAGAATAGAAAATGGCTGATGAACAGCTGTCAGCCGAAAGGAAGGAATGGCAGGGTAGAAAGGTAGACAGAGAATTAGCCCTCTGTATCTCCCTAGGATTGCCACCTTTGCTTCTGCTGTGACCATAAAGGAGACACAAGCACAATGAAGAACTTACCAGGCATCAAAGAAGAGAGTGCAAATCTGGAAACCCCCTCCTCTCAAAGGGAGGGCTCATCGCTTGCCCCTCCTTCCACACCCGCCCCCTCCCAGCTGTCTGTCCCCACATTTGTTCTCAGAAACAAAGCTCTCGCAGACACAGACCCACATACCAGCTTTCCCGAGAATACCCCCAACCTCAAACGTTGCTCAGAGTCTTTTCAAATAGTGGGGGATCCCACATGTGAAGTATATCCCTGCCTGTTAGTGGCCACAGGATGTTGGGTTTGGGAGATGTGGGATGATGAAGGTGGCAGTCAGTATTTCAGAAATCTTGGTGGACTTACCTGAAGCTTTCCTGATTTATTCACTCAGTCTTCACTGAGACTCCTTTATCCTTCACACTCTTAGTTCACATTGTCCAGCCCCAGCGTTAATTGATTCACTGTCTGAAGCCAGGGACATTCCAGGCTTTTGTAACCTTTCAGCCCACATAGGAACCAGATATCCCTTTAGACCTTACTGTGGCTGATCATCAAATTAAAGGCAACTTAAGTGGAGGCAATTTAAATAGGAACGATTACAGAATATATAATAGATGACTAGGGTCCTCGAGCTCAGGGAGAAGAATAGGCAGTGAGGGTTAGAATGGAGAAACAGCAGGGCCAGCATCTCCCAGCCCCCAACACCCCTCCCCCAGCAGTTTGTCTCTCCTGTGAAAGTAGAAAAGAGTACAGGCACAAAGAGGACTCCTTGGAATACAAAGCCCAGTGTGGGGACCCCTGATGCACAAAGAGGACATCCCCTTGTCTCCTTTCCCTAGGCTGTAACCCACGCCTGCCAGCAACTGGCTCTCACACACAACCTCTCCACAATACAGCCTGGACACCACATTGTCTGAAGTGCCTTAATCTCAAGCACTCTTCAGTAGGTTTATTCACGTGAGGTGTCTTCCCAATCTCATGCAATCATTTTATCTAGGACTGGAGTGTGAAGTGAAGCTAAAAGGGACACAGTGGATATTCCTGAAAGGAAAACAACTTTTCCAAAACTGCAGCTATTCTGTTCTGATACTGTTTCAGCTCTCTGAGACATTAACTACACAGTTTGTTCAATTAAAATCTCCTTTCCATTTCCAGTTTTACATGATCTCTCACATGTCTTTCCCAACAATCCACCTTGGAACTCAGCAGCTACAAGTATCTGAATATATCCACCAGAGAAACCAAGTGGGTCAATCATGAGAGTCCAGAATCATGCTGCTCTGTAGGGACACACCACACAACTTGTTTGTCAAAAACCCAAACTCAGAGGGGAGGAGAAAGAAGTAGATGAGGGAGGGAGTACAGAAAACATGTCCCCAACACTTTGTGTCCCAGCCCCACTTCTACAGGGTGCTGATAAGAGACAAAGGAGGGAAGGTGCTCTAGGAAGGCTCTCTTGAGGGCAGGAGACCCCCTTCTGTCCCTCTCCTCTCCCTTAGATTACCCTCAGCTCTCTTACACTAGTGGCTTTGTCTTCAGAAATAGTACAAAATGTGCTATTATACTGGAATTCCCTCAAATAGCCCCAATTTCAAACATTTTTCCTTGCATTTGACCCTATGATTGACTGCAAGTTCTGCATCATTTCTCTGAAAACTGGGAATAATGAATGCAGCCAGGAGACCGAAACACAACTGTAGGAGGGTAAGGCAATGCTACCTGTTTTCTTCCTTCAGTCTTTGTGATGCCTTCTTACTCTGTCAAGCTCTTAACCCACTCCTTGTCAAACTCCTACAGCCTTTTCATTCTGTGTCAAACATGTACACATACCCAACCCCATACACGCCCCCCACACACAGAATTTGAGGGCTTCCTCTTTCCC